>NC_064287.1:29432949-29442335 GCF_019186545.1 Solanum stenotomum
TCCTCCGCGTGGCTAATACGATTTCCTATCAAGGTTATTGGTGAGTCCTCCATTCCGGGGACGTTGTTCATGATCTTTTGCTATGTATAAGACTTTTTCTTTTTAGTTATGTTTTGACTATGAGGGTGAGCCCGGTAGTTTGTCTTGGCCCCCGCTAAGTACTCATGTTTAGAGGTGGTGTTGGACAAGTTGTGTATTATGCTGAGCTTGACTCGTCCATGGTATTTATGTATCATTCCTTTTTTTTTCTCTTGCTCCCTTAGTCCCGATTTCCCCCTTGATTATGCTTATTGCTTATGGTCATTTTAATTGCTTCCGCGACCAAGGATGTGTAATGATATGCTATGAGGCTTGTTTGGGGTTCCTTCGGGTTCCCCATTCGCCGGTCACGTCTAGGCCCTAGGCTTGGGTTGTGACAGTAGATTGTTCATGTTTTGGAGTCTTGCATATGATTATGAGTTGCATGATCTCCGTATATTATGCATGTCCTAGAATTATTCCCTAAGGGTTGCTTGAGGAAAAGAGTTAAGATAAAGAGGAAGGTTATGTAATGTATGAATTGAATGTGCCTAAAATGCTATAAGTGGCTCTATGTGCTATTATGAATGGGTTCTGTGTGTATAATGATGTATATGTGGTTTATATTGTGCCTATAGTACTAAATGTTCTTGAAGTCTCTCTAAAAAGGCATGATGCATGGTTTCCAACTAACTGGCCCTTTTAAAAGCATGTTTTTGCATGGTTTTCTGGAAGTGATGAGCTTGGCTTACTATTCCCAAGTTCGGTTGTGTCCTTAAAGATTCAAGGACCTTTATGTTAAAGAGTTTCCTTAAGTTCTATGTACTAGATAGTAGTTTCTTTTGTATTGTACGGGCTATGTCCCTCTTGTGTTGTAGTTGTGTTTTAAGATGGCTACCTTGAGACGTAGTACTCCGATTTTGTATTAAAGGTTTAAATGAGGTGAGTTTTTAAGTCTTTTGTTATATTATGAAAAAGTTTAAAATTTTCCACTATTTTTCTATGATAAATGCTATGACGAATGCTAAGGGCTTGTATAAGACCTCCGAGAGGTTGAATACGCCGGTAACGACTAGGGGGTACTCTCGGGTCGTTATAGTATTTGCAACTACAACCCATTAAATCCAACCATAACTACTGAATGAAATCACCTTTAAACAACATTTAAACTATCAATTAAAAATACCCAGCAGTTAAATCAACCCATAATCACATAATCACACCCCAAGAATTGGGGTTTTAGCTAGACATCATAAAAAGATAGAAATCGTTACCGAATTGTGTTTCGATCAACTCAGTAAGATTAATTTATTCTTTACAAAGGTCTAAGATGAAGAATCTTCAACACGCACTTCCAATTTCTCAGAAATGAAAATCTTCAAAGCTAAGGAAATATTGTCTCGAAACTCAGTTCTAAGCTCTCTACTCAAAAACTGATTCTAATTAAAAAAAATATTCAGATAGACTAATGGATAGATCCATAAATACTAAACTAAATATTCAAAAAGGTATTTATAGTCGCCAAAAATGTGTTGCGAAGGACCATTCAACGTAGTTAGTTGGGATCGCCGATCCACTTTAAGAGCCACCATTTGGTCAATTCCATCGCCTTTTTGCTTTGGCCTTCAACATATCCAAGTTCTGTAACTTTAAGCGATATAGCACTTCATCGCGGAACCATTCGGTGACACGCCGACTGCTCCTTTCTATCATCGATTTGATTTTCTCCTTTAGGGCTTGGCACACTGGAACTTTAGGCGAGATCATGGCCATTCGGCGACTCGTCCAATGGGTTTGGCGATCATCATGCCTTGTTTTCTTCATTCTTTCAACTGCCTTGTTTATTTTTGCTCATTAGTGTCCAGACTTTGTTCCTCAGTCCAAATACCTGAAATTCAATGATTTACATCAGTTATTGGCACAAAATATGCATTTAAGGACTCTAAATCTATTAAAATAAATCCATAAACGAGTCCAAATTGTGGGCTCATCACGCAGCAGCAGACTAGAGCAGTGGTACCCATGGGAAATGGTAATAACGGTCGAAGGCATCCACAAGGTGAGCGACGAGGAAATTAGTGAGGCTGCAAAGGTAGGGGAAATGGTAATGCAGGCAGGGATACATTCCAGCCAGGCAAGAAAGTTGCCCGTCATGATGATAGGGCTTAGTGTTACGCCTTTTCGGGCAAGAATATGGCAAAGGCACCTGACGCAGTGATCATAGGTACTATTCTTGTCTATGACCGGATGGGTAATGTGTCATTTGATCTGGGTTCTACTTATTCTTACGTGTGTATGAGATTTGCCTCATCATTTAATGTGAATTATGATATACTTGATGCCCCATCAATGTTTCTACCCTAGTTGGAAAGTCAATCATAGTCACCCATGTATATCGTGCTTGTCCTATTTTGTGTACGGGTTTTCAGAATTGGACTGATTTGGTGATTTTTGATATGACTGACTTTGACATAATCTTAGGCATGATTTGGTTGTCCCCCTTTTATGATGTGCTTAATTGTAATACTAAGTTTGTGACTCTAGAAATTCCGAGAAGGGAAAAATTAGAGTGGAAAGGGGTGTACAAGCCTAGGAAAGCTAAGATTATATCCTCCATTCGAGCTAGGAAACTAGTAGGGCAGGGTTGTTTGGCTTATTTGGCTCATATTCAAGATGTTGAGGTTGAGTCTCCATATTTGGGTCTATTCATGCGGTGTCAAAATTTAGAGAAGTGTTTCCTAATGATTTGCCTTGTATGTCTTTGGATAGATATATAGATTTCTGTATTTTTAGTACCTGGTACTCATTCCATTTATATCCCTCCATATTGCATTGCTCCAACAGAATTAAGAGAGCTTAAGGCTCAAATCCAAGAACTTCTTGATAAAGGATTTATTCATCCTAGTGCTTCCCCATGGGGTGCTCAAATTTTGTCATGTTTTGTATGTTAAGAAAAAGGATGGTAGTATGAGAATGTGTATAGATTACATGCAATTGAATAGGGTAACCAGTCGAAACAAGTACCCATTGCCTCACATAGATGATCTTTTTGACCAATTGCAAGGTGCATCAGTTTTCTCTAAGATTGATCTAAGGTCTGGCTACCATCAGTTAAAAATTAAGCCTGAGGATGTGCCCAAGATGACGTTTAGAATCCACTATGGGCACTACGAGTTTCCAGTTATGTCGTTAGGTTTGGATAATGTGCCCACAGCCTTCATGAGTTTAATGAATGGGGTGTTCAAACCCTTTTTAGATTCATTTGTCATAATCTTTATTGATGATATTTTGGTCTATTCAAAAAGTGAGGAGGAGCATGCCGACCATGTTCGTATTGTTCTGGGTGTTTTTGGGAAACAAAGGTTCTATGTAAAATTTCCTAAGTATGAATTTTGGGTGACTTTGATTGCATTTTTGGCGCATGTAGTTTTAAAATAAGAAGTAATGGTAGATCCCTAAAAGTTTCAGGTGGTTAAGATTTGGGTTTGGCCTAGCTCTATGACAGAAGTAGGAGTTTTGTAGGGCTCGCTATCTACTATCGTTGGTTTGTGAAGAACTTTGCTTCTATTGCCACTCACTTGACAAATTTGACTAAAAAGGAGGAATCATATGAATGGACTGAAAATTTTGAGGAGAGCTTCCAAAAGATCAAGACTCTTTTGACCACCGCACCTATTCTAGCATTACCAGTTGAAGGTAAAGATTTCATTGTTTAGTATGATGTTTCACATTGTGGTTTGGTTTTTGTGTTGACGCAGGATAGGAATGTTATAGCTTATGCATCGCGTTAATTTAAGGTGCATGAGAGGAATTACCCAACACATGACTTGGAGTTGGCAGCGGTACTATTCTCTCTTAAGATCTGGCAGCATTACCTCTATAGTGCTAAGTGTGAGGTGTTTACTGATCATCGTAGTTTATAGCATTTTTTCACACAAAAGGATCTGGATTTGAGACAACGAAGGTGGATGAGGTTACTCAAGGATTATGATGTGACCATTCAATACCCTCCGGGTAAGGCTAATGTAGTGGCAGACGCTTTGAGTCAAAAAGTAGTGAGTATGGGTAGTTTAGCTTGCGTGAGTGTAACTAGGCGACCCTTAGCTAAGGAAATTCAGACATTGGTGTCTAAGTTCATATAGTTAGGCATCTCAGAGAAAGGTGGGGTGCTAGCTAGCATTGAAGTTAGGGCCATACATATTCATTGAGGAGATCAAGGCCAAACAATTTGAGGATGAACATTTGAATGAGCTTAAGAAGAAGACTGTGATTGGTAAGACACAAAAGACCACTCTTGATGTGGAAGGTCTGCTTAGTTTTAAAGGAAGGATTTGTGTTTCTCTCGTTCATGACTTGATTCAGAAATTGTTGACAGAATCCCATGGTTCGTGATATTCCATTCATCTGGGTGTGACCAAGATCTGAACCTAATTTATTGGTGGGCGGGAATGAAGAAGGATATAGCAGAGTTTGTGGCTAAGTGTCAAAATTGCCAAATAGTAAAATATGAGCATCAAAGGCCTGCAGGTTTGCTTCAGAGAATGCCAATTCCATAATGGAAGTGAGAAAGGATAGCCATGGATTTTGTGGTTGGTCTTCCCAAGACATTGGGGAAGTTTGATTCCATTTGGGTAGTGCTTGACAGATTGACTAAGTCAGCCCATTTTATTCTGGTAAGAATAGATTATAATGCTGAACAATTGGCTAAGGTGTACGTGAAAAAGATAGTAAGGTTGCATAGGGTACCCCTCTCTATCATCTGAGAATATGGTACGCAGTTTACCTCCAAGTTTTTGAGTAAATTACATGATGAATTGGGCACACAACTCACGTTTAGTACCGCTTTCCATCCATAGATGAACGGGCAGTCAGAGAAGTGTTAGAAGGCATGTTGAGGGCATGTGTGATTGATTTTGGAGGGCATTGGGATAAGTTCTTACCTTTGTGTTGGTTCTCCTATAATAATAGTTATCACTCCAATATTGACATGGCACCGTTTGAGGCATTATATGGGAGGGGATGTAGATCACCCATAGGATGGTTCGAGGCTGAAGATGTGAAAACTTTGGGGGTTGATTTAGTTAAATATGCTTAAGGTAAGGTGGGGAGTATTCAAGCTAAGCTTTTTACAGCCTAAAGTAGGAAGAAGAAGTATGCAAACGATAAGGTAAGAGACATGACATTTCAGACTGATGAGAATGTTCTTCTTAAGGTATCACCCATGAAAGGGTTGATGAGATTTTGCAAGAAGGGCAAACTTAGTCTGTGATACATTGGTCCCTTTGAGGTTCTCGAATGTGTAGTGCAAGTGGAGTATATATTGGCTTTATATCCTAACCTATCGGGAGTTCATCCGGTATTTCATGTGTCCATGTTGAAGAGATATCATGGTGACGGGGATTACATCATCAAATAGGACTCAATTGTTGGACAAAGACCTCCAATACGAGGAGGAACCAAATGCAATTCTTGATCATGATGTTTGTAAGCTGAGGACCAAGGAGATTAAGTATGTGAAGGTATAATGGAAGCATCGTCCAGTTGATGAAGCTACTTGGGAAACGGAGAAGGACATACAAGACAAGTATCCCCAGTTATTCGTCGATTCAGATACTACTCCACTCTTTCCTTAGCCTATTTTCATAAGCTGTCACTTGGTGACGAGTGATGGGTAAATTGGTATCTATTGTAACAATCAGTTCCCGTCGTTATAAAAATCCAATAGGGATGAATTTTGGGCCAGAAAATGTTTTCGTAGTAACTTGGGATTTCCCAACGTAGTCTAGATTTGGACGAAATCGAAGTCAGTAAGGTCTAGGGAAATCTTTTCACAATTGGGTGATTTAATTATGAATTTGATTACATGAGTAGATAGACAATACGTTAAGGAACTCATACTACTTTACGAAATTAAATTCACGCGAGAAGAACTCTCGAAGCCGATCTTGCGTGAACGGGTAGTTTCAGAGTGTCATTGGTTGAAGGTGTGTTATGAAATGGGGATATTCAAATTCTTTATTGAGTTCTTTGTTTCAGTGCAAGCCACTAGGGTGGGATTATTTCCACCATGGCGGAGCCGCTGTAGCGGGGTGAGGACCGCTGTGGTGGGCAGTCACGACTTAAGTCGGAAATAAACCCCAAAAACTTTTTGGACAGTGTTCCACCATTTTTAAGGCTAAAGGTAAGGTTTTAACTCTCCGAATATGTTTTTCGATCCGTAGAACGTAATCTAGCGGGTAATTATCGATGGGGGAGGGTTTTGATATGGAAATTATGGTGGAAAAATCCCTAACATGGGTATAGGCATCAAGGGTTTAACCTAGGATTGATATTATTGATTAGACTTTTGGTAAATAGTTATTATTTATTGATTCTCGTGTTATATAAATTATTTGTAGACCAAGAACAAGCAGAACGAATCTGGAAAGGGAAGAATCGAGATTCTTAGTGGATTCAAGCCTTATTTGAAGTATGTGATGGTTGTAATTTCATGATTGTGTGATATATGTTTGTTCTTGCTTTATAATAATATGTGTGTATGTAAATGTTACACTATTGATCACACTACTTGGAAATGAGGATAGATGAATGATGAATGCCATAAATCATGACTTTATTGTATGATTTGAGAATATACTTGTGATTGTGATTGTGACTTGTTGAATGGATCGGGTGTTGCATTTAGACACACTAAGTGGGATCGCTTGCCACGCTCCGGCATAAATATATAGATCGGTTGCCCCATTCCAGCATAAATATTAAATCGGGTACCACGTATCGATATGCTAATAATTTGGGTTTGGGTTCTATGAGAGGACCATTGACTTGGCATAATTTTATAATTGAGAACTGTGAAATGGTATGTTGTTCGTAAATAGAGTTGATATTGTATATGTTCGGTGTATTCATGTTAGTATTGTGTTGTATTGACTTATGTATGTTGCACTTAGTAGGATAGCCGCGTGATTCTACGAATACACTGTGGTTGGGTACTGATAAAACACTTGCTCTTTCTTTGTTAAATACATGGCATCTTTGAACGGCTATTGACAGACCTCGTTAAGAAGATCAGTGATCATTGAATTCAAGGGTGAGCCAGCTTTTCCAGGCTGCCATGATTTCTCTTTTTGTTTATGTCCACATTTCGGACTTAGAGTAGTTCTTTAGTTAGTCTTATCTTTAGTTGGGATTGTACCCTTCTTAGTTAGACTAATGGTTGAACTTTAGAATTTTTGGTGCATTGAATTTCAAGTTCTAGGTATTATTCCGCATTTGTTTGAAGTTGTTAGACTTACTTTTGTTTGGAGTTTATGGGACCTCCCTATCTTTTACTTAGCTAATTAGTATTAATGGTTCTCCCACCGATGGGTTAGTATGGGTGACAATCACGACGGTTTGGGTCGTGACAGCTTGGCGCCCAGGTAGGCTAGGTTTGTTATCGAGTAGTTGTAAATCTGTGATTCACTGTGTAGTATACTGGTTATTGATGGTAGAATTCATGTGTAGGATTTCGTGCACCGAAAAAATGGATAGTCGTACATTTAGGTGTGGATTCCGTAAGAGGACCACTGAATTTTCATATCTACTTGTTGCGAGAATGTGGGATTGTACATTGTCTCTGAAATGATGATTGTATCGTATGTTCTGTGTATGTATGTTTATTATGTGGTGTTTACTTGCTGTATCTCATTAATGAATGAATGGTGTATGGTCAAGCCCATATTGGGAGGGGGTATGGTAAGTGGAGACTGAGGGTCTAAGTGTTACTTTGGGTACTTTAGAGAAATGGTTTGTCTTTAAAGTGTGAATTGGGATGGTGGTAAGTCATAAAGGTTAAATAGCTAGGGTCACCCAGGGGATTAGTAGGTGAAATGGTTAACAAAGCCTTGATAGAACGTTCTATGGAGTCAAGGGTTGAGTAGTGAGGTGGAAGAAGTAAGGGTATGTCCTGAGTGGTTGGCCGAGTTGGTAATGGTTACATCCGCAATCTTCTCTAAGAGGTAGAATTGTTAATCTATGATAGAGAACGTAGCGCGCGAGGGGGTAAAGTCTAGTGTAGTAGTATACTTATTAAGTATTCTAGAATGCAAAAAGGTGGAGGAATGAACAGTATCATTGCATATTTCCTGCTAGTCCTTTTCTTATGGGTTGAGTCCAATTGGTATCTCCTGATTCCAATTGGTATTTTAACAAAGTAAAAATGAGCGTCGTGGTCACGACTGAAGGGCTATAAGCAAGGTAAATAAGAACTGGGAAGGTTTCAATTGGTATCTTGCTAAAGAGGTTGTATAAGTGCATGGATGATCAGTAATGGTCATCGATGGAACAAACTATTAAATAATTTGGGTTGTTTGTGAATTGTAGAGTGAACCTCTGAATGTCTGCATATTTTTGTCTGAATTAATTGTTGATGTGGAAGTGATATTGGCTTGGATTTCTATGATATGGTTATGTGCACAGTATGGCCTGTCCTGACTTTGATGTGTGCAAAATGCTAGCCTAATTGTTTGAAACAGTGCGAGTGGTAATTGCTTGAGTTTCGTGACCTTGTGGTTGGAAAGAGAGTCGTCACTAAGTTCGGTTTAAGGGTCTAGATAAGCTACGATGTGATTTGTAAAATGAAATTTGGATGTGTGTTGCGACCGACTATAACTGTGTTAGTATATGCGCATATCTTGGGGATGTGCGTGTCTGTAGTGTGAATTAATGTGAAGGGATTCTGGAGTGCGTACCTGAAATAACCCAAAAGGTTCTTAAAAATGTGCTTCGGAAGTTACCGAAAACTTGTTTAGCTATATCACAAAAAATCTATTTCGTTTTTTGAATATCCGACTTCATATTCTTGTTTAGGGGGTCAAATTGAGTGGGAAATGGGTCTAACCCAAATTTTAGAGCAACCGTATCAAAATTCGAAATATCCAAGTGAAGCCTTTTTCAAGGGTCTACTTTGGAGGGTCCTTTACCCCCAGCACACAAATAATTTGGTGGCCCATAACATATTCATGGAAAGCCCTTTGAGTTAGCTACCTAACGCACTTCGTTTCACCTCATTCGGAGTTCGAACGAAGAAGTTATGCCCATTTTCGTAAAATCTGTCTGGCAGGAAATGCAATTTCCAGTGAGCGTTTTTACTGTTCACTCGTCTCATTTTTTTTCTAAGTGTTGGACCATTTTTCCAAAGGGCATATGTTATTTCCTATATACCATTAGTTCAATTCCCATCTCTAAAACATTTCCCAAAACATCTCTCCCATACTTAGACACATTTTCTCTCAAGTTCTCTCAAGAACCCTAATCCAAAACCTTCCTCAAGATTGAAGAGACTCTTGCTCCAAGTTCCAAGCTTCCATTGAAGACCCTCTCAAGAC
>NC_064287.1:29446258-29507716 GCF_019186545.1 Solanum stenotomum
GGTGCATGTTGATATCTTCACCGACCATAAGAATCTCCAATATGTGTTCACGCAAAAAGATCTTAACTTGAGACAAAGGAGGTGGTTAGAATTCCTTAAGGATTATGATATGAGTGTTCACTATCATCCGGGGAAAGCTAATGTGGTGGCGGATGCATTGAGTAGAGTGTCCATGGGTAGCTTGGCTCATGTGGAGGAAGGTAGTAAAGAGTTGGCTAAGGAGGTCCATCGGTTGGCCAAATTGGGAGTTAGGTTAGAAGGGGTGGATAGTGGAGGAGTAGTTGTTGTTGATGGTTCAAGGTCTTCCTTGGTTGATGAGGTGATAGTCAAGCAAGATCTTGATCCTTCTTTGGTAGAATTAAAAGCTTCGGTGAGTAGTGGTAAGGTGGAGGTTTTCTCCCAAGGGTGAGATGGTGCCCTTAGGTACCAAGGTAGATTATGCGTTCCTTGCATGGATGGTGTGAGGGAAAGAATCCTTGATGAGGCTCATAATTCTTTTTATTCTATTCATCCGGGGTCAACAAAGATGTATAGAGACTTGAGAGATGTGTATTGGTGGGGCGGTATGAAGAAGGACATTGCAAAATTTGTTTCGGATTGCCATAG
The DNA here is from genome assembly GCF_019186545.1 of Solanum stenotomum. NCBI lineage: Eukaryota > Viridiplantae > Streptophyta > Magnoliopsida > Solanales > Solanaceae > Solanum > Solanum stenotomum. The sequence goes on from NC_064287.1 coordinate 29,446,865, forward strand.
TTGTCAACAAGTCAAGGCCGAACATCAAAGGTCGGGTGGCCTAACTCAAGACATTGAGATACCTACTTGGAAGTGGGAAGAAATAAACATGGATTTTGTAGTGGGCTTACCCAAGGCTAGAAGAGGCTTTGATTCAGTTTGGGTGGTGGTTGATCGGATGACAAAGTCGGCTCATTGAGTATGCCAAGTTGTACATTCATAAATTGGTAAGGTTGCATGGGATTCCTTTGTCTATCATCTCGGATCGTGGTGCGCAATTCACTTCTCACTTTTGGAAGTCATTCCAAAGGGGTCTTGGTACAAAGGTAAAGCTTAGCACGGCCTTCCACCCTCAAACGGATGGCCAAGCCGAAAGAACAATTCAAACCTTGGAGGATATGCTTAGAGCTTGTGTATTGGAGTTGAAAGGTAGTAGGGATGATCATCTTCCTTTGATTGAATTTGCATACAACAATAGTTATCATTCTAGTATCGGTATGGCTCCTTTTGAGGCACTTTATGGTAGACGGTGTAGGTCACCGGTTGGGTGGTTTGAAGTTGGAGAGGTGGCCTTGTTGGGTCCGGATCTGGTCATGGATGCTCTTGAGAAGGTAAGGATGATTAGGGAGAGGTTGAAAATAGCCCAAAGTCGTCAAAAGTCTTATGCCGATGTGAGGAGACGGGATCTTGAATTCAAAGTGGGTGATTGGGTTTATTTGAAAGTTTCACCAATGAAAGGTGTGGTTCGTTTTGGTAAGAAGGGGAAATTAAGTCCTAGGTATGTCGGTCCTTATGAGATAATAAGAAGGGTTGGTAAAGTAGCCTATGAGTTGGGGTTGCCCAAGGAGATGGAATTAGTTCATCCGGTATTCCATGTATCGATGTTGAGGAAATGTGTTGGTGATCCTAACGCTATTGTACCTCTTGAGGTTGTGGGTGTTGTAGAAGATAATTTGACGTATGAAGAAGTCCCGGTTCAGATTTTATATAGACAAGTTAAAAGGCTGAGGAACAAAGAAGTGGCGTCCGTTAAGGTGCTTTGGAGAAATCAAAAAGTGGAGAGTGCTACTTGGGAGGCTGAAGCGGACATGCAAAGACGTTATCCTTATCTATTCAACTCCACTCAAGCCTAAGGTATTAAATCAAGTCCTTTGTACTCCATTGAGTCTTACATTTCAGCTCCTGAATCATTAATGTGCATATATATTTAAATTGATGAGTTATGGATGCTTTACACTAAGTTTTAAAATCTTGAAGTGATGTTTAAATAAAAATTTTGCATTCATGTTGGGGCTGATATGTTCTTACTAAGTCTTTGCCTTATACGTCTCTTCCACATTCGGGGAAGAATGTTCCCAAGGGGGAGATATTGAAATGACCCAAAAGGTTCTTAAAAATGTGCTTCGGAAGTTACCGGAAACCTGTTTAGCTATATCAAAAAAATTCGTTTCGTTTTTCGAAAATCCGATTTCATATTCTTGTTTAGGGGGTCAAATTGAGTGGGAAATGGGTCTAACCCAAATTTTAGAGCAACCGTATCAAAATTCGAAATTTCCAAGTGAAGCCTTTTTCGAGGGTCAACTTTGGAGGGTCATATCTCCTAGCACACAAATAATTGGGTGTCCCATAACATATCCATGGAAAGTCCTTTGAATTAGCTACCTAACGCACTTAATTTCACCTCATTCTGAGTTCGGACGAAGAAGTTATGCCCATTTTCGTAAAATCTGTCTGGCAGGAAATGCAATTTCCAGTGAGCGTTTTTACTGTTTACCCGCCTCATTTTTTTTCTAAGTGTTGGACCATTTTTCCAAAGGGCATTTGTTATTTCCTATATACCATTAGTTCAATTCCCCTTTCTAAAACATTTCCCAAAACACCTCTCCCATACTTAGACACATTTTCTCTCAAGTTCTCTCAAGAACCCTAATCCAAAACCTTCCTCAAGATTGAAGAGACTCTTGCTCCAAGTTCCAAGCTTCCATTGAAGACACTCTCAAGACCTTCATAAGAACTCAAGGTATGTGGTGTTGAACTCATGGGTCCTTCCACCCATAGTGCCTAGACTCTATTCTACTCACTAATTCATGGTTTAAGTTAAGATTCATAAATTAGTCTTGTTCTTTGTAATAATTTCCTGCACATTGAATTTTAAACATGAAAAGTGATTGTTTTGAGCATGTTGTGACTCTAGAACTTGAATCTAAATTTGGAATGGATGTGGAGATTTTCATGTGGTATTGTGGGTGTTAAAAGGTGTTGTTGTAGGTTGTTCACTGGTTTGGCTGCATAATTACTACCCTATTTTCCATGCTCTTTGATTCCATTACATGCCTTCAAGGTGTTTGACAAAATGTCCAACTATGGAGAATTGATGAATCGATGCTTTAAAGCTTGAGTTATGAGATGTATGGCAATCCAGAGATGTGTTGATGACAAACTAAGCTTGTGTATATGTTCATTCCATACGTGAGATTGCATTAGAGCCTAATGGGAATTTCCTATATAAAGTGTTGCATGACCATGCCCGGTCCGGGGGAAAAGAACCGGACAACCATGTGAGAGGTTTATATCTCACCACCTAGGATGCTTGGGGTGTGACCAACATCAACCATGTGAGAGGTTTATATCTCACCACCTAGGATGCTTGGGGTGTGACCAACATCAACCATGTGAGGGGTTTATACCTTGCCACCAGGGTGTCCGGGTGTGAACGGCATCCCCCATCCTAAGTTGGGGTTATAGATTGGTTGGATCATGCATACACATATGATATCTACTATTAGTATAGATTTACTTAAACATGTTTTGACTTCACTTTGATCATGCATCCTCATATTGTTATTCATAATGCCTATGAAACTATTTCTTGTATTTCGATTGTGTCCTTGTCTATTGTTGTGTTGCACCCCGCATACTTAGTACATTCCAAGTACTAACGCATATTTTGCCTACATGATGTCACCATGTAGGGACCGGAGCTACTCTTGATCCTTCTCTCCATTCACGTGGCTAGTACGGTGCTTATCCGAGTTTGTTGGTGAGTCCTCAATGATTCGAGGGCTATGTTATGTTTCCTACTCCTATGTTTTGAGACTTTAGCTTGCAATTGTATTTTGACTATGAGGGGAGCCGGTAGTATGTCATGGCCCCCGTCCTATCTATGTATGTAGAGGTGTGCGTTGGACAAGTATTTTGTAAATGAGCTTGACTCTTGTTCTATGATGTCATTTTGAAATGGTTTGCCCTTAGTCCCTATTTCCCGTTAATTAATGTTGATTGTACTTCCGCGACCGATGAAGTGTGATGACAAGTTTGAGAGGCTTGTTTGGGGTTCCTTCGGGTTCCTCATTCGCCATGTCACGTCTAGGCCCTAGGCTTGGGTCGTGACAGTACCATGGGGATTGATTCGGGGTAGATAATGACTATCCTAGGTAAGAGGATTGTCCTGACTGCTTAGTTATAGCCTGTGAATCAAGGAAAAACTTTAGAAAAATGGGAAGAACCCAGGAAATTGTGACTTGGGTGTTGTTGTCGTCAGAGCCGTTGGGGCGGGATTATTCCCCCAGGGCGATATCGCCAGAGCAGGACAAGGAAAGATAAAATCTATACCCTATTTCCTCTATTTTTTCCCTGGTCACACATATAGACCCTGAATCGTGGATGGACTAATCCCTGCAATTCAACAAGTATTTAGCAAAAGAACAATAAGTTATAAACCTTAACATTCAAACATTAGGTGTGATAAACAGCAAAAATCAGCATTCATGTGCTTACAAAAAGTGTAAGGAAAAACAAAAAGAAAAATTAAAGCATTGCTCAGTACAGGCCCAAAAGGGGCGAAAACCAAATCAATTTCCCTGGGAGCGAAAAGTATCGATGTCCGAGTCTAGATCCTCCGGGGGTATCACACCAGACCAGGCCTCGTTCAACCAAGGGAAATCTACAGAGTCTCTCGGCTCAAGTAGGGGAACCTCCCTCTGGGGGAAACACAAGAAACGTTGTTCTTCATGGTCTTCCACATTCGGGACATCAGACGATCCCTCTCTATACTCTTCCTCCTCTCTAGTCGCACCTAACGGCGGAGCATCTCGACCTCGAGAGCAGCGGCGGGTGGAACCGAAGTGGTGTTAGCATAAGAGCGTCCCAATCTCCTCAAGGCGGTTGCCAAGTCCTCCTCCACCCGAGCACCAATAGTGGGGGTTTAGACTAGGTAGGGAGAGTATCGCCACCATCATCACCTTCCCCTCCTTCATCATCCGCCTCTGCAGCCGCTTGGCTGCTACTTGCCTTGTTTGTCTTCCTCCTCTTACTCCCGAAGGTGGAAGCATGTCTAATCAAAAGGGGATTAAAAGGGGAATCCATATGAATTACCTCATCGGTGTCCATGAGTGGCACCCCCGCTCTCTTGCATATTGCAGTCACTAGCCCAGGAAGGAAAAATGCCTTCTTGTTGCCCCAATAGAACAACTTCCATTCTGAGATGATTTGCGCGCCTACATTTAGTCCAATACCCGATATAGCGCACGCCACCAGCAGAGCTCGGGGAAATTTCTAGTCGGTGCGGTTGCCCGACGGTCGGATCCTCCTGGTAACCAAGTGCAGCCACCTCTTGGCATCCGGTGACCAGTTATCACTGTGATGCCCTCCGTAGTGGCCTAGTAGACCCTGTCCTAGTGCGCAGGATCCACCAATGTATCTTTCAACCAGCCCAGATCCATCTCTCTCAGCTTGGCCTCAAACTCCGTGTTATGGACCTCTGCAACCTCGAGCACATCGTTTATGAATTATGTGTTTTTGGGGGATGTCAAATCCCCGGATGCAGATGATAGGGTGATGATCATGACAGCGAACAGTAGGGAGGATGACATAGAACTTCCTCACCAGTTGGAGCGTGCAGCATGGGGAGCCTCTGTCAGTGGGGTCCAGCTAAACTGCATCAGACGAGCATAAAAGGCTGGTACCTTCTCCTCTAGATTCAGTTAATGGAAACCTTTCTCGCAGCAGAACTTGGTGTTTCCATGATCGTGGTATCCCTCTCAATTGGCAGCATCGGGAAACTGGACGAATGACAGATTCTCCTCGTTAATACCTATCATATAAGTCTACAAGTATTATCTGACATACATGTTAGAACTCCCTGGGATTAGACAATGTTTGGCTAAGAAAAGAAAATTTTCAAATTTAAGTGGCGACGGCCAACGCCCCCTGAATCCCACCACAACGTTCGCAATCCCACTAGAGCAGGATAAGGGAGGCCGCTACAGTGGGATGAAGGCCGCCACATCGACCTTCATTTGGGGAAAACTTCAAGCGCGATTATGGTGCCCTTTCGTCCCAAAAACCTCATTTTGATAGAATTTTAGCGTATTAGTGTCTATAAAGTACCCCAATACCTATATATACAATTATTCTAGCAAAATATCACCTAAATGATGCCCGAATTTGAGTTTTACACCTAGAAACCATTCAACTTCCCACACCCATTTCCGAATTGTTTCAAATGTATTTTCGTGAAATCCCTATGCTCTAAACATTATGGAGACGTTCTGAACGTAAGAGAAGAGCCCATGCTACATTTTTCTAACAAATCAAGCAATCTAATTTCACAATTTTGAAAACTACCCTAAACCTATTCTAATCAATCGTTTAGCCTCATGCAATCATAGTTAAGTAAGTAATGAAGTAAAGAGCATAAGGAACGAGAACATTACCTTGAAGTTGTCGTTCTGAACCAAGTGAGTGAGAAGATTTTGAGAGTTTTAAATGAGAAAGGGAGGAAATGGGGAAACCATTCCCCTTTCCCCTTTTACTATGTTCAATCTACCGTTACAGCGGGAGGGCCATCGACATAGCAGCCCTGCCTCAGCGGGAAGACTACCGCTCTGGCGGGGTTAGGCTAGGAAAATTGGCGCGTCTTTTTTCCTCGATGTGTTGCCTCATTCCCTAGCCGGTCCTTGAGTGTAGAACCCTTCGTGCTTAAAAATTGGAAAACCACCATCCTTCGTGATTCTGTATTGAGCCGATCAGCTAGTGTAGAAGTACTCTGAGAGGGACTCGTGTCCATCCCTTCACTGGTTGTTTGGGGACGAGCAGGGTTAAATTGGTATCTATTGTAATGACATGAACCATCGTTATTTAGGAACGGAAAAACGTCGAGGAAATCTTGGTCCATCATCGAGCCAGATGCCGCTATGGCGGCGGCGCTCCAGCAAGACATGGAGCGCCAGAGCAAGACGAACGGGACCATAACTTAAATAACACTAAACCTTATTTTCTTCTTTTTTTCCCAAAACACCAAAAAGAGGCAAGGATCACCCCAGAAACCCTCAAAAATTTTACTCTAGGCTTAGGAAGGAAGTGGAAGAGATTTATAGCGTAAGGAGGTTGATTGCTTGTGGATTTTCGATCAAAATCCACCGTCTCGTCATTTGGAAACCTGAATTGGAAATATAATCTCTCTACAGCTGATTGGCGCCAAGGTAGGCTAGGTTTATTATTAAGTAGTTGTAAATTCGTGATTCGTTGCATAGTATACTGGTAATTGATGGTAGAATTCATGTGTAGTCTTTCGTGTACCAGAAAAGGGATAGTCGTACATGTATTTCTAGTTTTTCCATCAGAATTATACCATAGAAAGATGCCTAATCATGTGAACTAAGGTATGTGATGGTTTGATTTCATATTTTGCGTGATGTGTGTTGGTAATTGCTTCATTGTAATGCATGTATGTATGTGAATGAAGCCTTGTTGATCAAACCTAATGAAATGAGTATGAATGAAATAATATATATCATGATTCAACACTTGATTGTATAATTATGAGTATGTACATATGACTTTGATTGTATGATTATGAGTATGTACATATGACTTTGATTGTAATTGTGTTGAATGGATCAGGTGTCATGTTCCAACAGACTAACTAAGATCGGGTGTCACATTCCAACACTTATATTAGAGTGGGTGTCACATTCTGACACACTAATTGGGCTCGTGTGTCATAATCCGGCACATTAACAGTCTGGTTAAGTGTTACATGAGAGGACCATTGAATTGTCATATCTACTTGTTGTCAGAATGTGGGATTGTAAATTGTCCCTGAAATGATGGTTGTATCGTATTTTCTGTATATCTATGTTTATCATGTAGTGTTTACTTATTATATCTCATCAATGAATGAACGATGTATGGTCAAGTCAATATTGGGAGGGCGTATGGTAAGTGGAGACCGAGGGTCCAGGTGTTGCTTTGTGTACTTTAGAGAAGTGGTTTGTGTCCTTAAAGTGTGAATTGGGGTGGTGGCAAGTCGTAAAGGTTAAATAGCTAGAGTCAACCTAGTAGGGGATTAGTAGGTGAAACAATTAACAAAGCCATGATAAAACATTCTATGTAGTCAAGGATTGAGTAGTGAGGTGGAAGAAGTAAGGGTTTGTCGTGAGTGGTTGGCCGGGTTGGTAATGGTTACATCTGCAATCTCCTCTAAGAGGTAGAATGGTTAATCTATGATCAAGAACGTAACGCATGAGGGGCTAGAGTCAAGTGTACTAGTATACTTATTTAATATTTAAGAATGGAAAAGATGGAGGAATGAACAGTCTCATTGCGTGTTTCCTGCTAATCGATTTCTTATATTATGCAGTGGGTATCGGGTTGACCAATGATTCCTACCAGTATGTGTGGTTTGTACTGATACTACTCTTGATATGCCTTTTGGCATAGTCTAGTTGCAAGGTCAGTGATGTTTCATAGGTGAAGCGAAGTTAATCTCCAACAGCTTCTATTTTTCCTTTCCTGTGGTGGGAATTGTGTCAGTTGTACTGCATTTTCTACTTTGTAATGTTAGAAGCTCTTGTACCTGTTTAGACTGGATCCTTGGGGAAGGTAATTACTTTGTGAATTGAGGGTTCTCCTACTTAGGTGTTAGAGTAGGTGCCCGCACGGCTCGGTGGGTTGGGACGTGACATAAATGGGCCACCTAAATCATCTTGTAGCGAAACTTATGTCCATTTGAAGTTGACTCAAAACTCATAACTTAGCATAACTTGCAAAATTTCAAATTTTAACTCTTTCCAAATTAATTCTTTCTAAATTTAGCACTTTCTAAGGTGGGATGTTACACATTGCCTCACTTATGTTTCTTTAATGTTATTCAAACTTATTTCATCTCTCAGATTGTTCAATTGAGTGAAGGCTTGTCGTAGTCATTCATTATGCAGTAGAGGTTTTATAACGACCTGTTCCCGTCTTTATAGAAAAACCAATGGGGGGAAATTTTGGCCCGAAAAACTTTTTCGTAGTAACTTAAGAATACCTAGCCTAGTCCAGATTTGGACGAAATCAGAGTTAGTAAGGTCTAGGGAAATCTAGTATACTAATTGAGTGATCTAATAATGAATTTGAATGCATGAATGGATAGTGAAGATGTTGAGAAACTGTACAACTTTAGGGAATTGAATTCGGGCGAGTAGAACTCCCGAAATTGATCTTAGCAGGAACAGGTAGTTTTTGAGTATCATGGGATGAAGGTGTGTTGTGAAATGGGGGTTTGGAACTCTTAAATAGCTCATTGTTTCCATGCAAGCGGCCAATGCAGGATTTTTCCCGCCAGAGTGGGGCCGTTGTGGCGGGATGGGGCCGCTATAGCAGGCAAGTAGCGAATTAAGTCAGAAATAAACCCAAAATTGTTATTTTCTGTAAGTGTCATTCTTGAGAGCTAAGAGACGACTACTTATGTTTTTTTGACGGTCTTTCACCATTCTTGAAGCAAAAGGTATGGGTTTTACTCCCCGAATCCATTTTTCGATCCGTCAAATGTAAATTCATGGGTAATTATTGTTGAGGGAGAGTTTTGAAGCTGTTTGGATGGTGGAAAAAACATTAATTTGGGTATTGGGATCATGGGTTTGGCCTAGGGTTGGTAGTGTTGATTGTAATTCGGGTAATTAGTCATCGTTTATTAATCCTTGCATTATTTTGATTGTTTGTAGACCATGAACAAGCGGAAAGAATTCGAAAAGGGACGAATCAAGTTTCTTAGGAGGGTTCAAGCTTTGTTCGAGGTAGGTGATGGTTGTTATTTCATGTTGGTGTGATGTATGTTAGTAATTACTTCACTATAATGCATGTATATATGCGAATGTTGCACTATTGATCACCCTAATCGTAAATGAGCATGAATGAATAATGGTATGCCATGAATCAACATTTTATTGTATGATTACGAGAATTTATATTTTGTTTGTGCTTGTGGCTTGTTGAATGGATCAGATGTTACATTCCAACACACTAACTTGGATTGGGTGCCACGTTCCGGAGCATATATAGGATCAGGTGTCACGTCCGACACACCAACCTAGATCGGGTACCACGTACTGGTACACTAACAATTTTTGTATGGGTTCCATAAGAGGACCATTGACTTGACATGATTGTATATCTTGAGAATTGTGAAATTGTACGTTGTTCGTAAGTGATAATTGATATTGTATATGTTTGGTGTATGCATGTTTATTATTGTTATAATGACTTATATATGTTTCGCCTATTGGGATAGCTATGTGATCCTAGCAGTACACTATGGTTGTGTACTTATACTATTCTTGCTCTCTCTTTGTTGAGTACAGGGCATCTTCAAGCAGCTACTGACAGACCTCTTTTAGAAGACCAATGATCGACTTGAATTCAAGGGTAAGCTAGTTCTTTCGGGCTGCCAAGAGTTCTCTTTTTATTTTCATCCACATCTACGAACATAGACTAGTAATTAGATTCTCTTATGTTTAATGGGGTTGTACCCATTTCCTTTAGACTTATGATCCTTGTTAGAGTTTTGCTACATTGACTTTCAGGGTCTAGGAATTATTTCCGCATTGGTTGTTCGACTTCGGAGTTTATGGGAACTCCCTATTTTTCCTTCAGACATTTAAACCTACTTCTGTATCTTTAAATGCCTTAGTTTTTTGTTGAGTTGTTTAGTTTGGGTTGTAGTAATGGTTCTCCCACCGGAGGGTTAGTTTGGGTGTCAATCACGATGGTCTGGGTCGTGAAAAAATTGGTATCAGAGCCCTACGTTGGTTGATCTTGATGTACCAAAACGAGTCTAGTAGAGTCTTGCAGAGCAGTACAGAGAGGTCTGTACTTTTGTTCGAGAGGCCATAGGACTTCGGGAAATCTCTCGATTTCTTTTGTCTCCTTTCGTGCTATAACTTGGTTCCAATTGGTATTTGGTGATCCAAATTGGTACCTAATCTCCTTCGCTCTTCTATTCGCTGATGGTTAAAACTAGGTTCAACGGTGTTAGGCCCGTAGCTCCCGTCAATGCGCCAATGGAGGAATCTGCAGCAAGAGGTCACGGGCGAGGCAGGGTTAGAGGAAGAGCAAGGGGCAAAGGCCGAGGAAGGGTAGAACCTACTAGGGATGGAGTTCTGGTTGAGAATGCTCCCAGAAATGAGAATCCTCCTGCACATCATGAAGAGATAAAGGAAAATGAAAAGATTGAGGATTAGGAGAAAGTTGGACAAGAGGAAGAGGTGCAGGCTGAGACTATATGTATTCCCCCCTTACACCCGGTGTTAGCTCAACAAATTATGTCATTCCTAAAAGGATTGGGTGGTCCTGGAGTGCTTTCCTTTATTCAAGCAACTCAAGCTCTCGCTAATCCTCTTATTGTTATCACCATCCCCAAGGTGGGTGGAACTGTAGGTACTGCTGCTTTTTTTCGTCCTTTGGTGGGTCCTGTAATGACTGGTAATGAACATGAGATGTTTACTAAGTTCTTGAAATTGAAACCGCCTATGTTCCATAGGTCCGAGAGTGAGGACGCTTATGAGTTCATCCTATATTGTAATAAGAGGCTTCATAAGTTGGGAATTTTCCATCATCATGGAGTAGAGTTTGTGACCTACCAATTTCATGTTGAGGCTAAGCAATGGTGGAGAGCTTATGTGGAATGCAGATCTTCAGCTTTATCCCCACTCACTTAGACCCGGTTTCATGCTCTGTTCTTGGAAAAGTATCTGCCCTGGACCTTGAGAGATCACAAGAAAGATGAGTTTATGGCTTTGGATCCAGGTGGTATGTCTATGGCTACTGATGAGTCTAAGTTCCATGATTTCTCAAGATATGCTACGCAATTGGTAACTACTGAGGAAGAGAGGATCCGCCTATTTGTTAAGGGACTAAATTCTGAGTTGTAGGTATTGTCTGTTCATATGACCACTGCAGGAAAAAGCTTCAATGAGGTAAAAGATTATGTGAAGAAAGTGGACGGGTGAGGTGAGACGGTCAGGCCTAGGCATTGACTTAGAAAGCCAAGAATTCAGGTAACTTTCTTGTTCTTAATCAAGAGGTTCAAGTAGGCCGACAGTTGCAGCCCGGCCAATTCAGTTCGCTATGCCTGCTTCTACAGGTAAAAACTCTGGAACTCCACCGCATAATTTGATTCAGGATAGCCTAGGAACAGCACCTTTAGAGGGCAGAAAGTCATCTTTTAATCGCAGTTGTTATAACTGTGGAGAACCTAGGCATATGAGGAAAGATTGTCCCCACCCGCGCATGATGGATTCCGCGTAGCAGTAGTCTAAAGCAGTGATACCCATGGGAAATGGTAGTAATGATTGAGGGCATCCACAAGGTGGGCAAGGAGGAAATCAACGAGGTCATAGAGGTCAAGGAAATGGTAATGGAGGCAGAGGTACAACACAGCCAGGCAAGGAAATCACCCGTCACGATGACAGGGCTCAATGTTATGCCTTCCGGGGAAGACCAAGGCGAAGGCGTGTGATGAAGTGATCATATGTACTATTTTTGTCTGCGACCAGATGGCTAATGTGTTATTTGATCCGGGTTCTACTTATTCTTATTTACTCATTCAATTTGCCTTGGGATTTGATATGACTTTTGATGTACTTGATGCCCCATCAATGTTTCTACCCCCGTTGGAGAGTCTATCATAGTCACCCATGTTTATCGTGCTTGTTTTGTTATGTTTATAAGCTTCCAAACTTGGGTTGATTTGGTTATATTGGATATGTCGGACTTTGATATAATCTTAGGCATGACTTGGTTTTCCCCCTAATATGTTGTGCTTAATTGTAATATTAAGTCTGTGACTCTAGAAATTTTGGGTAGGGAAAAGTTAGAGTGGGAAGGGGTGTGCAACCCTAAGCAAGCTAAGATCATATCCTCCATTCGAGCTAGGAAACTTGCAGGGAAGGGTTGTTTGGCTTATTTAGCCCGTATTTAGGATGTTGATGTTGAGTCTCCCTCTATTAAGTTTATTCATGTGGTGTCAGAATTAGAGAAGTGTTCCCTACCGATTTGCCTGGTATGCTTTCGGATAGAGATATAGATTTCTGCATTAATTTAGAACCTGGTACCCGCCCCATCTCCATCCCTCCGTATTGCATGGCTCTGGTATAGTTGAGAGAGCTTAAGGCTCAAATCTAAGAATTGCTTGATAAGGGTTTCATCTGTCCTAGTGCTTCCCTATGAGGTGCTCATGTCTTGTTTGTTAAGAAAAAAGATGGTAGTATGAGGATTTGTATAGATTACCGACAATTGAATAGGGTCATCATTCGAAACAATTACCCATTGCCTCGAATAGATGATCTTTTTGACCAATTGCAAGGTGCGTCAGTTTACTCTAAGATTGATCTAAGGTATGGTTACCATCAGATAAAGATTAGGCCTAAAGATGTGCCCAGGACAGCAAGTATAACCCAATGTGGGCACTACAAGGTTCTAGCAATGTCGGTTGGGTTAACAAATGCGCCTGCAGCTTTCATGAGCTTAATGAATAGTGTGTTCAAACCCTTTGTTGATTCATATGCTATAGTATTTATTGATGACATTCTGGTTTACTCGAAAAGTGAGGAAGAGCATGCCGACCATCCCCGTATTGTTCTGGGTGTTCTAGGGAAACAAAAGTTGTATACAAAATTTTCTAAATGTGAATTTTGGTTGACATCGGTTGCTTTTTTGGGGCATGTAGTTTCAAAAAAATGGGTAATGGTAGATCCCCAAAAGATTGAAGAGGTTAAGAAATGGTCTCGGTCAAGCTCTGTGACTGACGTTAGGAGTTTTGTGGGGATCGCTAGCTACTATCGTTGATTTGTGAAGAAATTTGCTTCTATTGCCACACATCTGACTAGATTGGCCAATAAACAGGTACCCTTTGAATGGACTGAAAAGTGTGGTGTGAGCTTTCAAAAGCTCAAGACTCTTTTCACCACAACACCTATTCTAGCATTATCGGTGGAAGGTAAGGATTTTATTGTTTATTGTGATGCTTCACATTCCGGTTTGGGTGTTGTGCTGATGCAGGATAAGAATGTTATAGTTTATGTATGGCAACAATTGAAGGTGCATGAGAGGAATTACCCAACACATGATTTAGATTTGGAAGCGGTAGTGTTTTCTCTTAAGATCTGGTGGCAATACCTTTATGCTGTTAAGTGTGAGGTGTTTACTGATCATCGGAGCTTGCAGCATGTATTTATTCAAAAGGATCTGAATTTAAGACAGCGAAGGTGGATGGAGTTACTCAAGGATTATGATGTGACCATCCAGTATCATACGGTCAAGGCTAATGTGGTGGCAGACGTACTAAGTTTGAAGGTGGTAAGTATGGGTAGTCTAGCTTGCTTCAGTATATCCGACCTTTCGCTAAAGAAATTGAGACCTTGGAGTCTATGTTCATACTGTTTGGCATCTCAAAGAAAGGTGGGGTGTTATCTAGCATTGAAGTAAGGGCTACGTTCATTGAGGAGATCAAGGCCCAACAGTTTGAGGATGAGCATTTGAGGTAACCCAGAAATAAAACAGTGTCAGGCAAGGCACAAGCGACCACTCTTGATGCGGGGGGTGTGCTCAATTTTAAAGGAAGGATTTGTGTTCCTAGAGTGGGCAACTTTATTCAGAAATTGTTGACAGAATCTCATGGTTCGCGATATTCCTTTCATTCGGGTGTGACCAAGATGTACCGAGATTTGAATCAACTTTATTGGTAGCCTAGCATGAAGAAAGATATAGTGGAGTTTGTGGCTAAGTGTCAAAATTACCAACAAGTAAATCATGAGCATCAATGGCCGGCAGGGTTGCTTCAGAGAATGCCAATTTCGGAATGAAAGTGGGAAAGAATAGCTATGGATTTTGTGGTAGGCCTTCCCAAGACTTTGGGAAAGTTTGATTCTATTTGGGTAGTGGTTGACAGATTGACTAAGTCGGCCCATTTTATTTCAATCAGAATAGATTATAATGCACAGCAATTGGCTATGGTGTATGTGAAAGAGATAGTAAGGTTGTACGGGGTGCCCCTTTCTATCATCTCAGATCGTGGTATGCAGTTCACATCCAAGTTTTGGAGGAAACTACCTGATGAATTGGGCACACAACTCACTTTTAGTATAACTTCCATCCACAGACGGACGGGAAGTCAGAGAGAACTATCCAAATGTTAGAGGATATGTTAAGGGCATGTGTGACTGACTTTGGAGGGCATTGCAAAAAGTTCCTACCATTGTGTGAGTTCTCCTACAATAATAGTTACCACTCTAGCATTGATGTGGCACCATTTGAGGCACTCTATGGGAAGGGATGTAGATCACCCATAGGATGGTTTGAGGGTGGAGATGTGAAACCTTTGGTGGTTAATTTGGTGAAGGATTCTCAAGATAAGGTAAGAAGCATCCAAGAAAAGTTGTTAGCAGCCTAGAGTAGACACAAAAAGTATGCAGACCATAAGGTAAGAGATATGGCATTTCAAACTGGTCAGAAAGTTCTTCTTAAGGTATCACCTATGAAAAGGGTGATGAGATTTGGCAAGAAGGGCAAGCTTAGTCCTCGGTACATTGGACCATTTGAAATTCTTGATTGTGTAGGACCAGTAGCGTACAAATTGGCTTTACCTTCCAACCTATCAGGGGTTTATCCCGTATTTCATGTGTCCATGTCGAAGAGATATCATGGTGATAGGGAAAACTTCATTATGTGGGACTAAGTGTTGTTATACAAAGACCTCCAATACGAGGAGGAATCGATTGCAATTCTTGATCGTGATGTCTGTAAGCTGAGGACCAAAGAGATTAACTCGGTGAAAGTTCAATGAAAACATCGTCCAGTTGAGGAAGATACTTGGGAAACCGAAAAGGACTTGTGAGACAAGTATTCCCAGTTATTCTTCGATTCAGGTACTACTCCACTTTTACTTTAGCCTATTTTTTCCTATGTTTGTCACTCTGGGATGAGTGAGGGGTAAATTGGTATCTATTGTAATGACCTAATCCCGTCGTTATAGAAAACCTATGGGGAAAAATTTTGGGCTGAAAACTTTTTCGTAGTAACTTCAGAATTCCTAGCCTAGTCCAGATTTGGACGAAATCAAAGTCAGTAAGGTCTACGGAAATCTGGTAACTATTGAGAAATATAATAATGAACTTGATTGCATGAATGGATAGGTAAGATGTTGTGGAAACCGTACGACTCTATGGAATCAAATTTGGGCGAGTAGAACTTCTGAAATTGATCTTAGCGTGAGTAGGTAGTTTCTGAGTGTAATGGGATGAAGGTGTTTTGTGAAATGAGGGTTTGGAACTCTTAAAATATCTCATTGTTTCTGTACAAGTCACCAAGGTAGGATTTTTCCCACCAGGGCGGGACTACTGTGGCGGGATGGGGCTGCCATAGCGGGCCAGTCACGAATTAAGTCGAAAATAAATGCCAAAATCGTTATTTTCTATAAGTTTCATTCTTGATAGCTAGGAGACGACCCCAGGTGTTTTATTGATGATTTTTCACCATTCTTGAGGCTAAAGGTAAGGTTTTTGCTCCCCGAATCCGTTTTTTGATCCGTAGAATGTAAATTCATGGGTAATAATGATGTTTTCCCTATGTGGAAAGGCCCAAATTTGGGTATTGGGATCATGGGTTTAACCTAGGGTTGGTAGCGTTGATTATAATCTGGGTAATTATCCATCATTTATTGATCCTCGAGTTATTTTGATTGTTTGTAGACAACAAACAAGCGGAAAGAATTCGTAAAGTAAAAAAAACAAGTTTCTTAGGAGGGTTCAAGCTTTGTTCGAGGTAGGTGATGGTTGTTATTTCATGTTGGTGTGATGTATGTTAGTAATTACTTCATTATAATGCATGTATGTATGCGAATGTTGCACTATTGATCACCCTAATCATAAATGAGCATGAATGAATAATGGTATACCATGAATCAACACTTGATTGTATGATTATGAGAATGTACATTGTGTTTGTGCTTGTAGCTTGTTGAATGGATTAGGTGTTACCTTCCAACACACTAACTTGGATCAGGTTCCATGTTTCGGCGCATATATGGGATCGAGTGTCATGTCCGACTAACTTGGATCTGGTACCACATACCGGAACACTAACAATTTGGGTATGGGTTCCATGAGAGGACCATTAACTTGACATGACTGTATATCTTGAGAATTGTGAAATTGTATGTTGTTCGTAAGTGCTAATTGATACTGTATATGTTTGATGTATGCATGTTTATTATTGTTGTAATGACTTAGATATGTTTCACCTCTTGGGATAGACGTGTGATCCTACCAATACATTGTGGTTGTGTACTGATACTGCACTTGCTCTTTCTTTGTTGAGTACAGGGCATCTTTAGGCAGCTATTGACAGACCTCATTTAGAAGACCAGTGATCAACTCGAATTCAAGGGTGAGCCAGTTCTTTCGGGTTGCCATGAATTCTCTTTCTGTTTTCGTCCACATCTTTGGACTTAGACTAGTATTAAGATTTTCTTAAGTTTAATTGGGTTGTACCTATTTCCTTTAGACTTATGATCCTTGTTAGAGTTTTGGTACATTGACTTTCAGGTTGTAGGCATTATTTCCGCATTGGATTGTTAGACTTCAGAGTTTATGGGAACTCCCAATTTTTCCTTTAGACCTTTAAACATGCTTTTGTATCTTTAAATGCCTTTGTTTTTGGTTGAGTTGTTTAGTTTGGGTTTTAGTAATGGTTCTCCCACCGGAGGGTTAGTGTGGGTGCCAATCATAACGGTCTGGGTCGTGATAGGTTTGTTGTCAGATATTATTCTTTCCGTAATTATATCTTTGTACTCCAATTTTATGATATGTTGAGATTTCCATTTGAGACTTACTCTGATTATCCTCTTTATTTCATTTATCTATGTTTTCTTAGTGTCATGCTATGTCATGTGGTTTTCTTAGAGTGTCTCGAATTCTATGTACCATGTCCCATCTAGGGCATAGTCTACGAACGTGACATTCACTATCTCATTTTCAGGTAGTGTTTCCACTACCATTTTGTTGACCACATTTTTCCTAGTCTGTCTTTCAATGATTTTGTTATCATTTTTTTCATTTGATGCTACCTCTAACAGACAAATATATTCAAGATAATAAGACAATGGTCAAATCAACAAACAATTGCTCTAGCCTCACGATGGGTACCAAACTATTTACAAGTAAAATAGTACAATAAGATTTCTATTAGGGAAAGAACACACATCTTGATTCAACTCTTATTATGTAGCGACCCTTTTGGAAGGATACTACCACTTAAAGAAGAAATCTAATTTACTACTTGCGACATTTAAAAGATATTAACAAAGGCATATTGATTATAATGTAGTAGAGAAATTAGGTTCATATAAAAAGAATGGTTAAGGATATGCACCCTGGCCATTTAAACATTTATTTGTGTCAAATTGAAACCACGTAGAATCTGAACTTATGGCAGAAAAACCCTTCCAAGATAATCTAAGAAAATAACTTACGAGATTTTCATGCATATATTATCCTCACATTTAAAAATGATATAAAACGAATATTACCAACTTCCGAGTACAAAAATTAGCCGGTTCATGCTTCACACAAATATTTAAAACAAATAGTAAATTTATTATATTACAAGATTTGGGTTTACACACCCCAAAAGGAACAAAACATATAAACATACTTAAATTACAACCCCTGGTGACATGATCAAATTAGCCCTCAAAGTGTCATGTGAATATACAACACATAGATCATGTACAAGTCCCAAGGTTTATACAAAATATAGTTGCCTATATGCAAATGTGATCTTCCTTAAGGCTCTCAAAATCTCCATCTCCAATGGTCAGCTTCATGCATCCTCTCGAACATTTCCTACGATAGAAACAACTATCGATAAGCATATAGCTTAGTTGTATAAAAACTACAGGTTCGAAGCCCTCAGATTCACCAAGCTACCTTTCTCAAGTCATGGGCAGCACAATTGAAACATAATAAATAAATCAGGTAAACAAAATATAAAGCGTATCCAGTTCGATATTTAAAGATCCAAATGTCAAGAATGCTCATAGCACCATTTTCCAAGAGATTCAATTACAAGGATTGCCCAATATTTACATTATGTCGTCACACCAAGCACAAGCAGGTATCAAGAAGGGTTAACGACGTGTATCAAGAAGGGTCAAGCCCAATAATCAAGAGAAACAAGAACGATATTAAAAATGGCTTTCTAGTTCGTACTTAAAACGGACAACTTCCATTCTTAAGACGGACTAAAAATCCAGAATCAAGATGGCAACTGATTTGAATCAAGAGTCATGCCAATAGTGACAAAGCCACAGCCACAAGAAGGACAGGTCCCAACCAGAGGTAACCCAGGTACCAAAATAAACTTTCAGAGATACTAGTGGGTAAAATGAGTGCAAGTACAAGTTTATACACAAACCTCAGTTCTTTAGCACAGAAACAGTCCAACACAACTTCAAGAGTTCAAACTGTAGACCAACCAGCGTAGCAAGGTTTTCAACTTGTACACGAGTATATATCACCTTAAAAAATAAAATTTAATAACTTATTTACTTTCTAGTAGCTCAATAATGTTGACGTAACACAGGGTTATCATCACAAGTAAGCCTAGCTTGTACAAATACGACTATTCTCCCAAAACAGTAATTCTGGCCAACAAAGTACTTCATGTCACAATTTTGATTTGAAATGGAAAACGGAAAAACTTGACTTTATATCCTTCATGAAAGATGTAGCTACAGCTCTTAAGCTAGAAAATAATCAAAAATCACCGCAAAATACATTTTGTACAAAAATATATGATTAAAACACTAACAGTTGAACATACAGGATTTATTTCAGAATCTGGACAGAATATGTCATATGTTGCGTCCCTTATTTCATATTCATAACAGCTAAATTAGAGTTTAACATAAACTTAAGGGTTGTAGGTATATGAATTAGATTTCCAACTCATATTTATTCACTGTAAACCAAGTTTGAGAGAATGATATATGCTTAAACTACCAAACACTACCCAGCTCAGGAACAGATTTCATCACTTACCAAAGAGAAGTGTGTGTCTCAAATTCCAGCCCAAAAGACCAAGTTTTTTTCTTCTGATTTTGAAGAAAAACTGGTTAGATAATGTTCTAAGGTTCTTAGACTTTAGGTGAAACGAATTTCACTAAAGCAGGTGTCAAAATATAGTCTCAAAAGTGAAGCTTATCATATATACAGTTGTCACTAAAGGTGGCTGCCCAAATAAAAGTGTGCTGCCCAAAATGCATACATATATACCTATATGTATATCCTTTACCTCCATTTCAAGTTATACATAATTATAATTAGAATATTACGTAAATATCCCAATACAATCCCTTAAATTACTATCACAATTTATGTTAAGCAAGTTTGCAAATATCAAAAAATTTCAAGTTCCCAAAATGAGAATAAAACATATTGTAGTAATTAAGAAATGGTAAATCGACATGCGATTCTTGGTTAGTATTTCGGGGTGTTACAACTCTCTCCCTTTTAAAGAAATTTTGTCTCAAAATTTACCTGACATTAGTCTCGGAACAAGTGCGGATATTGGGTCCTTGTGTTTTGTTCTCTCTCCCAGGTAGCTTCTTTTCCAGAATGGTTCCTCCAAAGTACCTTTACTAAGGGGATTTTCTTGTTCCTAAGTTGCTTTACTTCTCAAGCTTGAATTAGGATAGGTTCTTCATTATACGTCAAGTCAGGATTAACCTCAAAAGATTCAACTGGAAGAACATGATATGGATCATAACGATATCTTCTAAGCATAGAAACATGGAAAACATTGTGGATCTTGTCTAACTCTGATGGCAAAGCTAATTTATATGCAACTGGTCCAACCCTTTCAAGTATCTCATAAGATCCGATAAATCGGGGACTAAGTTTTCCTCTTTGGCCAAATTTCATAATCTTTTTCCTTGGAGACACCTTTAAGAATACTTTATCTCCAACTTGATATTCAATGTCACGACTTTTAAGATCAGTGTACGACTTTTGTCTATCCGAAGAAATATTTAGATAATCCTTGATAATTTTTACCTTGTCCTCTGTTTGTTGCACAATTTCAGGACCAATAAGCTTTCTTTCACTAACTTCACTCCAACAAAGTAGGGTCCGACATTTCCTTCCGTACAAGGATTCATAGGGAGGCATTCCAATACTTGATTGGTAACTGTTATTATAAGAAAATTATATCAAAGCCAAGTGTTTGTCCCAACTACCCTCAAACTCCATAATGCAAACTCGAAGCATATCCTCCAAAATTTGTATCACTCTTTCCGACTGGCCATCTATCTGAGGATGAAACAAAGTGCTAAATTTCAACTTAGTACCCAAAACTTCCTGCAAGTTGCCTAAAATCTAGATATATACCTTGGGTCTCGGTCAGATACAATAGACACAGGGATCCCAGGTAGTATTACAATCTCATTAATGTACAATTCGACTAAATGCTCAAGTGAGTAATCAATCCTAATTTCTAAGAAGTGAGCACTCTTGGTTAACCTGTCCACTATCACCCATATTGCATCATGATTTCTTCAAGTGCGAGGAAGTCAAGAAAAAAAGTCCATGGTTATTCTTTCCCATTTTCATTCTAGCATCTACAAGGGTTGTAGTAAAACAACTGGTATCTGATGTTCTGCCTTTACTTATTGACAAACCAAACTTTTTGAAATGAACTCCACATTGTCTCTCTTCATACCATTCCACCAATAATGTTCTTTGATGGTCTGGTACATCTTTGTACCTCCAGGATGCATGAAGTATGTGCTTCATTTAATATTTGTCTCCTCAATTTGTCATCATTAGGGATGAAAAATCTATTTTAATAAAATAAGACACCATCCTCTGTTAATGTAAAATCAAGCTTTTCCCCCATTTTGCACTTATCTGGTCAATTTTTTAAGTTTCTCATTTAACTTTTGTGCTTCTTTTACTTGTTCAAGTAATATTGGCTTTACTTGCAAATTTGCAATAACTGAACCATTTGAATCAAATGTGAAACAAACATTCATGGCTCTTAACTCAAGGAGCAAGGGCAAAGCCCAAGGAACAAGGATTTGAGAGTTTCAAAGCTTTCTTGGCATTTGTCATCCCAAATAAACTTTACTTCCTTCTGCAAGAGTTTAGTCAAAGGGGAGGCAATAATGGAAAAGTCTTTCACAAATCTTCTGTAGTATCCTGCTAAGCCCAAGAAACTTTTTAGCTCTGTTGGACTTTTGGGAGGTCTCCATTCGACAACTGCTTGTATCTTAGAAGGATCCACCTTCACGCCTTCTGTTGATACAACATGTCCCAGAAAAGCGACTTCAGCAAGCCAAAATTCACACTTGGAAAGTTTAGCATAAGTTCTTTCTCCTTCAAAAATTTTAAAGCAATCCGAAGGTGTTTATCATGGTCTTCACTACTTCTGTAAAATATTAAAATATCATCTATAAAGACCACTACAAACTGATCAAGATAAGGCTTGAATACTCGATTCATTAGATCCATGAATACCGCAGGAGCGTTTCTCAATCCAAACATTATCACCAAATATTCATAATGACCATACCGATGCTAAAAACAGTTTTAGGGACATCTTTCTCTTTAACACGCAGTTGGTGATATCTAGACCTTAAATCAATCTTTGAGAATACTTTAGCACCCTTCAGTTGGTCAAACAAATCATTGATCCTTGGTAGTGGATATTTATTCTTGATTGTTATTCTATTCAATTTCCTATAGTCAATACAAAGCCTAAGACTGCCATCTTTCTTCTTGATGAATAAAATAGGGGCTCCCCAAGGAGAAACACTAGGTCAAATAAAACCTTTCTCAAGAAGTTCTTGCAATTGAGATTTCAATTCTCTTAATTCTGTCAGAGCCATTCTATAAGGAGTCATAGAAATAGGGGTAGATCCAGGAATAAGCTTGATTGGAAATTCAACCTCTCTTTACGGGGGCAACTCAGGAAGATTTTCTGGGAAGACTTCTGGGAAATCACATACAGCAGGTATGTCCTTGATACAAGGACTCTCCAACTATGTATCAACTAGGTGAGCAAGGTATGCCCCACAACCTTGATGCATCAAATCTCTTGCCAAGGCCGCAGAAATAATACTAGATATCACTAATCTTTCACCTTGTAAAATGATGTGTGAAAATGTAGGATCATTTAAAGTCACATGCTTAGACCTATAATCTACCACTACATAATATTTATAAAGACAATCCATCCCGATAATAACATAAAAATCCTTGAAGGGAATTTCAATCAAATCAACAGGGAAGACTAGGTTTTGAATCACGAAGGGACAATCTTGGTAAACTAGATTACACACAACTTAATAACCCAAAGGACTTTCAACCAGCACATCATAATTAAGTCTCACAGATTTCACGTTTTCAGGAAGAACAAGTGATGAACAAACATAGAAATGTGTAGAACTGGGATCAAATAGTGTAAACACACATAAGCCAAATAAGTAAAATTTACCAACAACCACGTCTTGTACATCTTGATCATCCCTCTGCCTCATAGCATTAGCCCTTGGTCCACTAGCTTTTTTAGCTCCACTTGCACTTGTTGCTTGGGTGTTTTTAGGTCTTGCACCTCTATTAATTTGAGGAGGATTAATAAAAGGCTTATGAACTGAGCCTTCTGTTCTCAAGGAAGGAGCATTATTAGGATTAGGACAATCCTTCACTTTATGATCAAAGCTCTCACAATTGAAACATGCACCAGAAGCTCTCCTGCAAGTAACATAATGATTCTTTCCACATTGTGGACAAGTGGGAATGCGAGGCTTTCCTTGGCAATAATTTGGAGTGCTAGCTATAGAAAATTCTAATTTGTTTTGCTTTTGTTGAGGTGGCATGTTAACCCTACCAGCCTTAGAATCATCAAACCTTCCCCTTTTGGATGGACGTCCAAAATCTGGTCTAGTCTTTCGGAATTCGTTTTCATTTCTTCTAGCTTCTTCTTTATCAAGTCGTTTCCAAGTACAAGCAGCAGACACTAACTTACAAAAGTTCTCATGTTGCAGGATCTCCACATTCTTCCTAATGGAATCATTTAAACCATCTTCAAATTTCTTGCACTCATCTTTTTCCTCTTTAATAATACCTCAAGCATGACGAGAGAGCTTAGAAACCTCTGTTGGTACTCATCAATAAACATGCCTCGTTGCCTTAGATTCAAAAACTCCTTTTTCTTTGCATCACAATAAGCAAGTGGGACATACTTCATACGAAATTCCTTTAAGAAAATCATCCCAAGTAAGAACAAGAGGTTTTACTTTGGCATTCGGATGACTTACCCACCAATCATAAGCATCCTTTTGTAATAGTGAAATAGAATACTTAAATGTGGCAACATCTGAACACTCCAACTGCTTAAATACCCTCTCTATGCGCTCCAGCCATTGTTCAGCATCCGTGGGATCAACAGTGCCTTCAAACTCCAATCCACCCATTTTCCTCATTTTCTCAAAGTTAATCCCATTGGGATCATGCATTGATTCAGCCATGTGGTGGAAGAATTCATCCATTTGTTGAAAAAGAGGATTCATGGCTTGAGTATCATGACTCATGTGAGTTGGTGGACAAGTTCTTACACCCTGTTGGTTTCCCACTTCAGACCCACTAGTGTGGGGAACATATTGATTCGAGAAATGTTCTCCAACTCCTTCTAGTGCATGAGGTTGGGAAACAGAGATACCCGAACCTTCATAAGCAGCTTCCATAGGTCTGTTAGAAGAAGAGGCCATAACTTAATTCCTTCAAAAGGGAAGATCACATTGCATTAGGGACATATACTTGATGCATATGCACTTTACAAGCAATAAATATATTATAAACCATGTAAGTGAACAAATAATCTAAATAGAACCTTTTTGAAAGCGAACAAGTATACAAGTAATTCACAATAAAAGGCCTACACTACTAGAAATTAGGCCTACGGCAACAGATTTTTTAGCAATGCTAAAGATACCGTTACTATAGAGGGTCTATTGCAACGGTTTGAGCCGTTGCCAAAAGGATTGGATATTATTGCTACGGCTAAGTAATAAATTTGTTGCCATTGTTTGAAAACGTTTCAATAGACCTAAATATTGCAACGGTTACGATAATCGTTGCCATAAAGTCATCTATGGCAACATTTAATGCGAATATTTTTCTATTGGAATGGTTATTAAATCCCTCCATAATTTTCCTCTCTTATTTTGGCTGAACCCACCAAAAGCTTTTCATTCTATTTTATTTTTAATTAATTTTGTAAATACAATCTACTTTTCTCTTTATCAGATATCGATACAAACGAGGCAAACATTTGCTTAGCTCATTTCCCTTCTCTTCAACAAGCATAACACAGAAAAGTTGTCACTCTTCTCTTTGACCCGATTTTTCATCCATTTGTGGAGCTTAGCAGAGGCAGAACACAGAGAAGATCGATGAAACACATAAGTTGTGGAGTTTTGCAGGAATATTAATCTTATGGTAAGTTCTTCATGCCTGTCATTTTAGGGCAAACATAAATCCATTTTTTTCTTTGAATCTAAACCCATTTCTCTCTTCATACCTCTTGAGAAATCTAATGGAGGGTTGTATGTTTTCTTATAAAATCTAAGGAAATGGAGGTTTTCTTCTTCAACTGTTGGAGGGTCACTTCTTCAATCTTTGGTTATAGCTGAAGAAACTACAAGTTTGAGCGTTTGAGGTTTTCTTCTTGAATCTCTTCTTTTGTCTTTAATCTTTCGGTGTGGTTAGTGTAGTTGATGTATTTCTCTAATTGTGGGTTTTTTCCATTAAGTGTACCTATTGTGGGTTTAATATTTTGTTGGAGTTATGGTGAAATTGACTACTCTAGACCATATTTAATTTGACATTGATGTTGTATTTCCTATCCATGAGTTATTCAATCGGGTTTGAATACCCTTGTATTGTTGATGTCTTCGTTGATTTCACCTCTCACTTAAGTAGGATGTCAAAAATTCACTTTCATTATTGTGGAAGATTTACGTTAGAGCAACAGGAAACAAGAGATAAATTAACATGAAAATGGAAAACTAAAATTTGCTACTGGTTGGCACTAAAATTTGCTACAGGTTCGAAAAGTGATCGTCTCTGCCAATCATCACCATCCAGAGCACTGCACAATCTACTCCGGCCAGCACTTCCTGCCTTCGGCCGACTCTGCCATGGTCGCTTGAGCTATAGCCATGGCTGTAACTTGTAACTGTTCCCCCTTTTTTTTCCGCATTTCTCAGTTGGATTCTTTCCAGTTTAATGATGTATATAAGCTGTTGTGAAGTTCCATGGGTGGCTAATTTCTTAGATATCATCATCATACTTCTGATTTTCCTCTTTTCTCCTTTACTGATTTCTTCTAATTGTTGAAGTACATCTTCTTTTTGCTCCATTAAATTATCAAAAATGCTATTGTTTGACATTATTTTAGGTCTATTTCCTGTTATAATAGAATGTAGCCTGTATTGTGACTTTTCTATAGTTGATCCTTCGTTGATTTCTTCTTCAAATTGACTTGTATTAACTCATGAATTATAAAATAATTATTCACCTGATTATCTTGCTCTTGATTCTCAAATTTGGTACTTCCAGTTTGTCCAAATTGAGAACTTTCCTCCCCTGTGATGGTAACTGTCGAAATGTATTGTATTGTTGTCGTCCTTCCACCTCAAATGCATGAATATCTAGATAATAAGCTAATGAAGTCCCTTCCCTCTATATGTGCTCAATGTTAATTGTCGCATCTTTCATGAGAGCTAGAGTGTCTTCCACAAAATTCTAATATTCCAAGGTATCTCTGATTTTCCTTGTAGTATAATTTGCAGATATCTCTTCTTCTTGTACATAGATGAGGTTACATTCTTGATCTCTTAGGCAATAAGCATAAGAACTCTTGCCTGGATTACCTTTACTTGCACCATCTGTGTTACACTTGATGTTATTTGGATTTGGGGGCTTCCAATGATCTTCTTATAATAAATCTTTGTCTTGTAATCCTCTAAGAATTATACCATGTCTAACTTGGAAAAATTGTCATTGCACATTGCCATACATTTAGAGTAACCTGATAAACAACTTTGTTATATGTCATGTTTCCCCATGTCTAATGATATTTCTTCTACTCCAAATTCCCCATAGTATTATTGCAGGCAAAACCTTCATAATTTTTTGATGCATATGACCTATCAGTGTTGTCCACAATGTTACTAGCATTTGATTCAGGTTCTGTCTTTTTAAGCTTAAACCTGCAAATTGACCAACATAGACTTTTATGATTGTTGTAGGCCTGTAGCATTAGTTAAAAGAAAAAAAAAATCTAAAAATCACTTTTGAAGACTATTCTGCCTTGATTTCTTATAAAAAAAATCAGTAGGGATTTTTTTTTGGAAAAATTATTGAACATTGTTGATAGATGTTGCATCAACATTAAACATTGTTCCCCGTGCCAATAATTTTTTAAATCT
This sequence comes from Solanum stenotomum, assembly GCF_019186545.1. Classification (NCBI taxonomy): domain Eukaryota; kingdom Viridiplantae; phylum Streptophyta; class Magnoliopsida; order Solanales; family Solanaceae; genus Solanum; species Solanum stenotomum. The sequence goes on from NC_064287.1 coordinate 29,473,656, forward strand.
AATTTATTTTTATTTCTATCAGAATATTGATACAAACATTTTCTAAAGACATTTCTCATCTCTTCAACAAGAAGAAGACCATACGTTTGTCACCATCTTCTCTTGGACCTATTTTTCAACAAGGAGAACACAATTTCAGGGCAAGCTTGTGGAGTTTTGCAGGGATTTGAATCTTATGGTAAGTTCTTCTTGTCTGTACTTTTAGGGAAAACTTAAACCATTTTTTTTCTTCAATCGTAAGCCCATTTCTCTCTAGAAACTGTTGTGAAATAGAAGGAAATGGAGGGCTGAAGGTTTGCTTATGAAATGTGAGAAATCTTGATGTCTTTTTCTTCAACAGTTGAAGGTTATGTTCTGACATCTTTGAGGTTATAGCTGAAGAAACTTCAAGTTTGAGCTGTTGAGGTTTTCTTCTTGAATCTCTTCTTTTTCCTTTAATCGTTGAGGTGTAGTTAGTTTATTTGATGTATTTTTTTTTTTGATTGTGGGTTTTTCCCATTAAGTTTTATCTATTGTGGGTTTAATGTTTTGTTGGTAGTTATGGTGAAATTGATTACTCTAGACAATATTTCTCTTGATATTGATGTTGGATTTGTTGTTCCATGAGTTATTCAATCGGTTTTGATTACCCTTGCATTGATGATGTCTTCCTTGATTTCACCTCTCGCTTGAGTAGCTAGGATGTGAGAAACTTAACTTTCATTATTGTTGAAGAGTTACATTAGAGCAACAGGAAACAAGAGATACATTAGCATGGAAATGGAAAAAACTGAAATTCACTGCTGGTTGGTAATACACTATGACATGAAAATCTGAAACTTCGTAAAATTCTAGATCAATATTATTTACCTTAAAAATCTGTTTTATCACTTTTAAAGATTGTTTTGCCTTGATTTACTATCAAAAAGAAAATCAGTAGGGATACCTTTTTGAAAAGAATTGAATCCTCAAGGCGATTTATTGGTGTTTTAGAATATGACCGAACTTCATGTGAATCCAGAGACCATTTTCCATTTCTTGAATGTCCATAAGTCTTTAATAACATAAATTTGAAAACATGATAAGCTTGTTAAAGATATTTCTTGACAGGTCATGTAGATCAGTGTTTTGTATATATTTCCAATGATAAAGGGAACTTTGATATTTGTTTCATATATTAAGAATAACTATGAAATGCTTGTTGTAAATTGAATTGTGATTGCTATGAGTTTTAAACCGCATATTCTCCATGTACATTTTGAGATATGTTTGTTCATGTGTAAAACATTGTTGTCTTTTTATTTCATAGTTTATCATAAATTTGATTCTTTTTATCTTTTTGTGCTGCATAGATATCAATGGATAATTTAGATAGAAGTTGGATGAGTCTCACACGATGCAGTGATAAATATATTAGTAGAGTGAATGATTTTCTTGATAAGGTATTTCAACGAGCTTCTAAAGGAAATGAAATATAATGCCCTTGCAAAAAAATGCATCAATCGTTATTGGCATTATAGAAATGTGGTGGAGGATCACTTGATTGTAAATGGATTTGTGGAAGATCACTTGAAGAGGAGAATGACTTTGACGATACTGATTGGGATTGGATGGATGCGGATGATTAAATAAATAATTTCTGAATGTCTTGTAAATATATATTTATCATCGTTTTATTTTATTTTGAGTGAGTGATAAATGTCCTTTCCTTAGAAATACATGTTTCTTTTATTCTTTTTTCTTAACATTATATTTTGATTTGTTCCTTAGAAATACATGTACCTTATATTATGCTTAAAAAGATCTAATTCTTATTCATATTTATCATTTTGATAGATTCGATAGTCATGAGGAAGGAGGATACTTCAAAACAAAATAAGAAAGGAAAAGGAAAACAATATGTGCAAGCTGGAACACTTACATCTATGGCTTACTAAACGGTTTCTTCACTGAGATCAAAAGAGAATGTTCAATCTATTCTGCCGCGAAATTCCTCCATTCTTGTAGCACAAACTTTACAAGAAGAATTGCGACAAATGCCTCAGAATTCTTGTACTTTGAAAGCACAGTCTAAAAAGGATCAAATGCCTCAGAATTGTTCCACTCTAAAGGCAAGATCTACGTAGAAATCACAACAACATATGCCTCCGAGTTTTTCCACTTTAAAAGCACAAGTTGTGCAGGAACAAGTGTAAACAACACCTATGAATTCTTCCACTGTAGTAGCACAAGTTTTAGAGAAACAGTTGCAACATGTGCCAAGAGAATCTCCTACTATAGAGGCACACGATATACAGGACCAAGTGCAACAAGAGACATAATTTGGAAGAAAGTGACCTATCAGGAGAACTAGGTAAAAACATATAAAATCACTTCTAAATATTTTAATGTATTGGAATTGTAAAATCATTTAACATTGTTGATATGTTGTTTAACTTAGCTTCGTATTATTGTAGGCCCTGTGACTCAAAAAAAGAAAAGAGGTAGTACAGTAATGCAAAGTGTACATGGGCGACAAGAGATAAGTTAGTCGTGTTGAATAGGTACAATCAACCCATTGGTCCTACTAATGCCGTTGTAACAGAGTTGGGGAGTTTTCTTGGAACCTTGGCAAGGAATGCAATGTATTGTCCTCTTAATATTCACAATTGGAAGAATATGGACACAAAAAAAGATTTGTGGGATTATACCCAGGTCTGAGTTCCTACATTTCTAATTTCAGTTATAAACTTTTCATACTTTTTACTTATATAAAGAATAAATTGTAGGAGAAATATGATATTCCTGATAGTGCAAAAAAATGGGCTTTGGATGGAATTAAAAATGCGCGGAGAAAGTATAAGAATGACTTGTATCAGAATCATTATAAAGCATATGCTAATGATGATCTTCAAATGGAAAAAAAGCCCAAAGATGTTTTAGAATCTGATTTTAAGGATCTTCTCAAATATTGGGATTCTGAAAAATTCAAAGTTAGATTTATATTTTATGTTCTGATTGATTCACTTTTTAATCTACGTAGAATTTACTGACTCATTTATTTACAAGAAATGAGTGAAAGAAATACCACAAATCAAAAAAAATGGATGAATCCACATACTGCTGGTAAAACAAGTTTTGCTGTGATATGCAATAATTTGGTATGTTCTCCTGTTAATCATTAAATATAAACTTGTTGTCATAAAAGATCTTTAAAATACCAACTTTATGTAATTAGGAAAAAGAGAAGGAAAGCCCCGATGAGCTGTCAGCTAAAGAACTTTTTGTGGTTACAAGATCAAGAAAACCTGGTCGAGTATATAGGGACTCCAACGAAGATACAATTAGTAAAATTGTATGACTTTTATTTTGTTATAATGTTGTTAAGATCCTTTATTTGTTCTTAAATACTTGATTTTATTTATTTGAATTTGATTTGTAGGCTGAAATGGAGAAAATACAAAGTCGACAGAATGAAGATGACAATCATTCATGTGATGCTTTTACAGCAGTCATGGGACATGAACACCCAGGGTGCCTGAGATTGTATGGACGATGAGTTACCAAAAGCCCTCATAAAAGAAAAGCGCTTTCTTAACCTTATTTAAGTGCTAATGATGAGAGGATGGGAAAAAATGGAGGAATTGAAAGAGAGGATGCATCAAAGGATGGCGGAAAAATTAGAACAACAAAAAGTAACCATACACCAAGAAGTTACAAATGATATTCTTGGATGACTTAATCGTATGTACCCTGGACTTCAATTGAATGCTTCCATGTTGGCATCAGTTGGTGCTCAGTCACCACAAGAAGCTATGCAACCATTGAATCGTCCATCTTCTAGCAGAAACCATCAAGGTATGTCGTTTATTCTTCACTTAATTCTTTCATCCATCTTTAATTATAGCTGTTCCAGTTGAATGTTGAGTTTTCTACTCACTTTTTGTGTATAGATTTATATCGATCAAGACCCTGTTTTGAGTATCAGAACCTTGGACTCTTCTTTTCCTTTTCCAAATGTTTTGGTTGTGAAAACATTGGTCTTTGAATCATTGTTCTCTCATTAGTGTGACATCTTGAATTGTGAAATTATTGTGGCTCTTATTTGTTAGTGAAATTGTTGGACGGTTGGAAACGATAAATATTTAGCACTAAAGGGATGGCCTATTGCTGACATAGATGAACCGTTGTTGTAAGTGCTAGTTTGTAGACAATTTGTGTGAGTATCTACGCTGATGTTGGTCCTTATGAGAAGATTAGTAAATTGTTGTTAGTTTAAATTAAGGATCATCTTCGCTTGACTTGGTAGATCTGAAAAACCATGAATCTCAAACCTGCCGGTCAAAAGCCATGTTGGCTAAATAATTTGCAAGCATATTTCCTTCTTTGTAAGTGTGTTTCATTTGAATCCGACACAATTGAGATGTATCCATTATGCCTCCAATAATAATGTATTTGAGTTTTCACTATTCTGCGACTTTAGCTTGGCCAAATGGATTGTCTTTTCCTATATGTAGTGAAGTCTGGATGAAGTTTTGGATACTTATAACTTGTGTGCTTGGTGTGTGCGTGTGATTTATAACTTCCATGGCTTGAATTTGACTAGTTATGGTGAATTGGAAGGGTTTGAATAAAGTCTGAAGGTTCTGTCCCTTCCTATTTTGTTGTTAAAATTCCTTCCCTTGAAAATTATTTTTTTGAGATACTGTGGTATACTTTGGTACACTACTAGTGTTGCTATATTTGAGTGTCATATTTATTTTATTATATGTTCCCCTTGAATGTGTTTTGTTAATGTGTCTCTCTTTCAATACAAAGTTATATTACCAATTTTTGAGCCATTTGTATCGCCCAACCAGCCCTGCACCCACTAAAAGAAAAACAGTTCCAATCTGAGTCATTTCAGGTTGCTGGATACAACTTGCATTTTACAGCAGGCAAAAAAATAGTAAAAAGTTTGTGTCAAAGACTAATAGGTAGGCTGGTTAAATAGTTTGACTAACTAAAGGTTACGTAATAGTAATTGTCCAAACAGTAGGTTATATCGATTATTTTCTGCTACTATATAATGCACCAATCTTTGTTAACTTACTCAAAGTATGTGTCGTGATATAAGAAAAAGTGCAGATTGCAAGAAATGCACTTTTGGCACATTACATATGCTCGATAAGTCAAAAGTGATTCTTTATATAAATGGATTGTTATAAGTATTGTTTTGCTATATAATGGTGACTAAGTGGGAATCAAGACATGTAAATATTCACATTTTCTGTTTGATTTCATCACTATCTCTTGTTATTTGCTTTGTCACTACACTGTTTTTTCGAATGTGTTTATGAGATGATTTGTTCATTTGGTGAAGTTGAGTCACAAGACAGGAATGTGTTTTACATATTCTCTTCCTCTGTTTCCCTCATATCGTTCTTCATTTGGTGGAAGTTCTATTTTTCACAAGTAACCAAACTCATCTTCTTCATCCCCATCTGGAAACAAGATCGGTCGAGTTCTTCTTTTCATTATAGTTATATTAGTTGTCCTATTTTTCATATCTGGTCTGCTCCATTTGCTAGTTAGGTTTCTTATCAAACACCCTTCTTCTTCAGCGTCATCTCAATCTAATGGATACCTTGAAATTTCTAGTTCAGATTCTTTGCAAAGACAGTTACAATAGTTATTCCATTTACATGATTCTGGTTTGGATCAAGCATTTATTGATGCATTACTTCTCTTTTTGTACAAAGAGGTTGTTGGTCCTAAAGCGCCCTTTGATTGTGATGTTTGTTTGTGTGAATTCTCTGATAAGGATAAATTGAGATTGCTCCCTACTTGTAGCCATGCTTTCCATATCAACTGCATTGATACTTGGCTAAGTTTACCTTTCATTCCTTTGGTTTTACCTTTTTTCTTTATGCACAGTTGATTGAAAAAATGAAATGTTTGATTATTTTAAACTTTTATTTTTCTGTTCTTTTATAGGTGGAGAAGATAACCAAGGGGATGATGAAAGCAGTGATGAAGACCTTCTTACTTGATCTAATCTATTGAAAGATGTAGAAACCTATTCCTTTAGCTCGACTCTTTTGCTTCTTGACATTTTGAATCTTTTGTAAGCTACAATATTTTGTTTTAATCTCTATTAGTATGGAACTTGTGCAAACTATTGAAAACATGTGTTTTGGTATACATATTCTACCTTTATCAATATTGTGATAACTAGGATATTTTGAATTAATATATGTGAATCGGCTATATATAATTTGTCGTTTTCTTACGTGATTTGATTTAGAGAATTTTTTATAAATTGTTGTTGATATATATATATATATATATATATAATGCTCAAGAAACCTGAACTATTGCAACATGTTGGGAAAAACTGTAGATTCATATAGATTGGTTGCAATAGAAAATAAAAATGTTGCAATATCAATTAAAACCATTGCCATAATATTTAAAAAAGGGTTGCCATAAGAACAATCTATTGCAACATACTCTATTGCAACGATTGCTAACAGTTACCACAACTCCTAATGCAACAGTTGTAAACCGTTACAACTATTGTAATATATAATGCCTCTAGATGGACGGAAAACCATTGCAATAGAGGTTCCTATAGCAACGCTTTCAAGAATTGTGACATTAACTGTTACAATAGAGCTATAGTAACGCGAGCAGATGAGACGGTTGTAAAACCGTTGCTGTAGCGCTCTGGCAACGATTTTAGATCCTATTGCAACGTATATGAAACTATTGTTGTAGACCAAAATTCTAGTATTGCTAGAAGAACAAACCTAGGCTCTGATACCAACACTTGTAGCGACCATTTCAGAAGGATACTGCCGCTTAAAGAAGAAATCTAATTTACTACTTGCGACATTTAAAAGAGATTAACAAAGGCATATTGATTATAATCTAGTAGAGAAATTAGGTTCATTTAAAAAAAATGGTTAAGGATTTCCACCCTGCCGATTTAAACATTTATTTGTGTCAAATTAAAACCGCATAGAATCTTAACTTATGGAGGAAAAACCCTTCCAAGATAATCTAAGCAAATAACTTATGAGATTTTCATGTGTATATTATCCTCACATTTAAAAATTATATAAAAAGAATATTACCAACTTCCGAGTACCAAAATTAGTTGGTTCATGCTTTACACAGACATTCAAAACAAATAGTAAATTTATTATATTACAAGACTTGGGTTTACACACGCCTAAAAGAACAAAACATATAGCCATACTTATATTACAACCCCTGGTGACATGATCAAATTAGCCCTCAAAATTTCGTGTGAATATACAACACATAGATCATGTACAAGTCCCAAGGTTTATAAAAAACATAGTTGCCTATATGCAAATGTGATCTTCCTTAAGGCTCTCAAAATGTCCATCTCCAATGGTCAACTTCATGCATCCTCTCAAAAATTCCCTATGATAGAAACAACTATCGCTAAGAATATATCTTAGTGGTGTAAAAACTATAGGTTTGGAGCCCTCAGATTCACCAAGCTACCTTTTCTCAAGTCATGGACAGCACAATTGAAACATAATAAATAAATCAGGTAAACAAAATTTAAAGTGTATCCAGTTAGATACTTAAAGATCCAACTGTCAAGAACGCTCATAGCACCATTTTCCAAGAGATTCAATAACAAGGCTCGCCCAATATATACATCATGTCGTCACACCAAGCAGAAGAAGGTATCAAAAAGGGCCAACACCCTGTATCAAGAAGGGTCAAGCCCAATAATCAAGAGAACCAAGAACCATATTAAAAATGGCTTTCTAGTTCGTACTTAAAATGAACAACTTCCATTTTTAAGACGGACTAAAACTACAGAGTCAAGATGGCAAATGATCCGAATCAAGAGGTATGCCAATAGTGACAAAGTCACAGCCACAAGAAGGACAAGGTCCCAACAAGAGTGCCCGGTGATCAAACAAACCGTACAAGTGGGAGAGTTACACAAGTGTCCTTAATGTCTTAAAGGATACCAACAACAATGCAAAGTCACAAGAGGTAACCAAGGTACCAAAATAAACTTTCAGTTATACCAGCAGGTAAAAAGAGTGCAAGTACAAGTTTATACACATACCTCAGTTCTTTAGCACAGAAACAGTCCAACACAACTTCAAGAGTTCAAACCGTAGACCAACTAGCGTATCAAGGTCTTCAACTTGTACACGAGTATATACAACCTTAAAAAATAAAATTTAATAACTTTTTTACTTTCTAGTATCTCAATAATGTTGACGTAACACAGGGTTAGCATCACAAGTAAGCCTAACTTGTACAAATACGACTATTCTCCCAAACCTGTAATTTTGGCCAACAAAGTACTTCATGTCTCAACTTAGATTTGAAACGAAAAATGGAAAAACTGGACATTATATTCTTCATCAAAGATGTAGGTACAAATCTTAATTAAGCTTGCAAATAATCAAGAATCACCGCAAAATACATTTTGTGCAAAAAGATATGATCAAAACACTAACAGTTGACCATACAGGATTTCTTATTCCGAAATTTGGACAGAACTTGTCATATATTGCGTCCCTTATTTCGTATTAATAACAGCTAAATTAGAGTCTAACATAAACGTAAGGGTGGTAGGTATATGAATTAGCTTCCAAATCATATTTATTCACTATTAACCAAGTTTGAGAGAACGAGATATGCTTAAACTACCAAACACTACCCAGCTCAGGAACAAATTTCATCACTTACCAAAGAGAAGTGTGTGTCTCGAATTCCAGCCCAAAGGACCAAGTTTTTCTCTTGTGATTTTGAAGAACAACTGGTTAGATAATGTTCTAAGGTTCTTAGACTTCAGGTAAAATGAATTTCACTAGAGGAGGTGTTAAAATATAGTCTCAAACGTGAAGCTTATCACATGTATAGCTGTCACTACAAGGTGGCTGCCCAAATAAAAGTGTGTTGCCCAAGATGCATACATATATACCTATATGTATATCCCTCACCTCCATTTCAAGTTATACATAATTATAATTAGAATATTATGTAAATACCCCAATACAATCTCTTAAATTATGATCACAATTTATGTTAAGCAAGTTTGCAAATATCACAAAAATTCAAGTTCCCAAAATGAGAATAAAACATATTGTAGTAATTAAGAAACGGTAAATCAGTATGCGACTCTTGGTTAGTATTTCGGGGTGTTACATATTAGGTTCAATTATTGGCAGTTTGAATATTGTTGGATTGGTGAGAAAAAATAAATAAAACAAGTAAAAGTGTACAGAATGTAAAATTCTAATTGAATAAAAATCATATTTGTTTCGTAATTAATTCACCAACCTATTGTCAATGTTAGTAATGGCAAGTAGTTACAAGTAGGGGCTTCAAAAATGAGCCCAATTATAGGCAACCCTCTCATAATTTTAAGGGTTGGGCATAAGATGATTTGAATTGGGTATAATCTCAAACCATCAAGTCCTAACCCACTTTAAGAGAATCCTCAATTGAGCCAATTCAATCTCCAATTTCAACCCGTTTTAAGACTCTTTATTTTCATTAATGTAATGTATGTTACTATATTGCAGGTATGAATTACTATCTATTTTATATCTTTTAGGATTTATCTATCCATTTGTAAGTTCTTTTTAAAAAAAATTCTTGAGTTGAAATTCAAATTGTAGTTATAAAACATAAATAATAATATATTAAAATTATTCAGATTAAACGGGTCAAATTGGGCGGGTCAAGACCAAAGCTGCTTGTAAGCCCATTTGAGCCCAAAGTAAACTTGGGCGGATTAGAACCCAACCAATTTCTATTTCAACGCATTTTAATATCTCCAATTTCAACCCAACCCGTTCATTTGTCACCTCTAGTTACAAGGATTGTAGTTACATGATATCTAGACAAAAAATTTACTAGAATCTAAGTAATAACCACATTACTAAAAGCAAATAGTCAAATTTGGTTTGTAATAATTGACCAGATATGGTAAAAACATTATTTCCATACTAAAAGAGGTAAATATCAATTAATCCTCATAATTGCACTCATTTGTTAGATATTTTTTCTTTACATTTTATCTATATATACATCTATCCATTTATCCTTCAAACTATATTTCTTCTCAATATTCTTGAGTGAATTTTCTCTCTTTTATCTTGCTTGTAGAGAAAAAAATGGATTCTTCTTCTTAAATCAACAATTACCGTGAAATAATACCCTACATTTCCCCAGTCAATATTGTTTGAATATCGGTATGTTGTTTTACAATAATATTTTTTAGTATTTTCTCTAAAAATTATGATGAATCCAGAAAAAGTATAATTCAAATAGAGATTTGGATAAAGTATTTTTGAAGAAATGTGTGACGACCCAGACCATCGTGGTTAGCACCCGCACTAACGCTCCGGTGGGAGAACCATTACTGCAATCCAAACCCAAAAACTAACCATTTAAATTACGAAAGCAAGTTAAATAGCTAAGCACTAAAGTTTCCATAAACTTCCAAAAGATCTAACAACTAAACAATGCGAAAAATACCTAGAACATGAAAGTCAATGTATCAAAAGATCTAGCAATGAACCAAAGTCTAAACAAGAAGGGATACAACTCCAAACTAATGAACTAATTAACTAACTAGAAAAATCTAAGTCTGAAATGGTGGACATAGACAGAAGGAAAACTCATGGTAGCCTGGAAGAACTAGTTTACCCTTGAGTTCAATCGGTGATCACTGATCTTCTAAACGAGATTGTCAATAGCCACTTTAAGATGCCATGTACTCAACAAAGAAAGAACAAGTGCAGTATCAGTACACAACCATAGTGTACTGGTAGGATCATGCGGCTATCCCACTAAGTGCAACATATATATGTCATCACAACAATATAATCACATGCATATATCAAACATATACAATATTATCAACATTTACGAACAAGGTATAGTTTTGCATTTTTCAAGATACAAAATTATAACAAATCATTGGTCCTCTCATGGAACGCAACCCCAACCTGTTAGCATATCGGAATGTGGTACCCGATCCAATGTTTATGCCGGAATGTAGCAACTGATCCCATAATTATGCCAGAACGTGAAAAGCGATCCAAGTTAGTGTGTCGGAACGCAACACCCGATACATTCAACAAGCCACAATCACAATCACAAGTATATTCTCAAGTTCATACAATCAACTCATGATTCATGGCATTCATCATTCATCCATCTCATTTACAACAAATGTGATCAATAATGCAACATTTGCATACATACACGTATTATAACGAAGCAAGAACAAACATACATCACACAATCATAGAATCACAACCATCACCTCGAAACAAGCCTGAAACCCTTAAGAAACTTGATTCTTCCGTTTATGGATTCGTTCCGCTTGTTCTTGGTCTACAAACAATAATTATAATATGGGAATCAATAAACGATAACTAATTACCCGAATTACTAACAATCCTATGAACCCCTAGATCATACACATGATCCCAATATCCAATTTAGGGCTTTTCCCACCATAATTCTCATATCAAAACTCTTCCTAATCGATAATTACCCACTAGATTGAGTTTTACGGATCGAAAAATGGATTCGGGGAGTGAAAATCTAACTTTTAAACTCAAGAATGGTGAAAAACTATCAAGAAAAGACATGGGTTCGTTCCTTAGCTCTCAAATTCGAAAAATTGCAAAATAAAACATTTTTGGGGTTTATTTACGACTTTAAGTTACATTTGCCCCTCCACATAGGCACCCACCCCGCTACAGCGGCCCCGCCCTGGCGGCAAAAATCTTGCCTCAACGGCTTGCACGAAAACAGTGAGCAATTTAAGAAATTCAAACCCCCATTTCACAACACAGATCTAACCAACTATACTCAGAAACTACCCGTTCACGCTAAGATTAATTTCGAGAGTTTTACTCATCCGAATTCAATTCCGTAAAGTCCTACGGGTTCCTTTACGATTTATCTATACACCATGTGATCAAATTCATAATTAAATCACTCAATTGTTACAAGATTTCCCTACACTTTAATTGTAACAATCCGAGAGCACCCTCTAGTCGTTACGGGCGTATTCGACCTCTCGGAGGTCTTATACAAGCCCTTAGCATTCGTCATAGCATTTATCATAGAAAAATAGCAGAAAATTTAAAACTTTTTTATAATATAACACAAGACATAAAAGTCACCTCATTAAACCTTTTATACAAAAATTGGAGTACTACGTCTCAAGGTAGCCATCTTAAAACATGACTACAATACAAGAGGGACACATCCCATACAATACAAAAGAAACTTCTATCTAGTACATAGAACTTAAGGAAACTCTTTAACATAAAGGTCCTTGAATCTTTAAGCACACACCCAAACTTGGAAATAGTAAGCCAAGCTCATCACTTATAGGAAAGACCCTTTAGTCAGCATCACCTACACTTGGCGTAAAAGGATGAAGAAGAATGGTATTAGTACAAGAATGCACTAAGTATGATAACCATGCAAAACATGCTCTAAAAGGACATTTAGTTGGAAACCATGCATCATGCTTTTTTAGAGAAACTTCGAGAACATTTAGTACATAAGGCACAATATAAACCACATACATCATCATCCACACGGAAACCATTCATAATAGCACCTACAGCCACTTATAACATTTTAGGCACATTCAATGCATACAATACATTACCTTCCTCTTTATCTTAACTCCTTTCCTCAAGCAACCCTTAGGGAATACTTGGTGCAATGTATCACCCTAAGTTACCAAGGGTGAACTTACATATAGCCTTCATCAATCCAACAACATATATTCATAGAGTCATAAGCACACCATAAGACATAGTCTTCACATAGGAACCATCACCTAAGACAACCCTCAAGTCACACTAGTGCAATGTGCAAGTAGCATCCCATAATACTACTCCCAGCAAGTGTTCCTAGGAAGCCACCATATACTAGGCACATCATATTCAACAAGTCATAACATCTTCATTTAACATTAGACATTAGACAAACACACTTCATAACATCATATAAGGACTCATTTATTTACTACATCATTAGTCATAACCCATTTAGTTCATATCATAGATAAACCACCCTCACAACCCCTTCACAAGCTCACTTGTGCAATGTACACATGGAGTCTCATACTACCACATATACTAAGCAAACCTATTAAGAAATCATAAGTGTAATTCACATGCATAAACATACTTCATGTCTTGACATAAGTAAAGTAAACCTNGTCTTCACATAGGAACCATCACCTAAGACAACCCTCAAGTCACACTAGTGCAATGAGCAAGTAGCATCCCATAATACTACTCCCACCAAGTGTTCCTAGGAAGCCACCATATACTAGGCACATCATATTCAACAAGTCATAACATCTTCATTTAACATTAGACATAAGACAAACACACTTCATAACATCATATAAGGACTCATTTATTTACTACATCATTAGTCATAACCCATTTAGTTCATATCATAGATAAACCACCCTCACAACCCCTTCACAAGCTCACTTGTGCAATGTACACATGGAGTCCCATACTACCACATATACTAAGCAAACCTATTAAGAAATCATAAGTGTAATTCACATGCATAAACATTCTTCATGTCTTGACATAAGTAAAGTAAACCTTAACATGCTTTCATATTAACATACATAGACCATAGTCTTCATTACATAAAGAGCCTAAGCATAACCTCCCTTAGAGTCCACTTGTGCAATGCATAGGTAGGGTCCATAGTCCTACCTACACTAAGTAACTCTTCAAGATATCATGACTAGAGTTCATATTCTTATCTTAGGTCATTTCTTAACTTTTGGGAGAAATTTCCATAACTGACATAGACCATATGAGCTACATGGAATCCGGTGTTCTACTCCCACACCGAAATGAGAGGGTACTATTTGCCATAGTATGACCTACATACATAATAGCTATCTAGTGGATCCACTAAGCTAAGACCTACGGGGGCACATAGTTATGGAACAAGGAGATTGCTACTAGAAAACCTTGACTTACTAAGCGTGAAGGTTTCCATCTCATGAAACAACATCTATGTTGGGTACCCGGACTTGCTTAACCTGAAGGTTCTCTTGTGGGAAGCCGGACTTGCTAAACGTGAAGCCCCCACTCTCATTTTTCATGTTCACTCGGTGCTAAGCTCCAACTCCCTTTTTAAACATCTTTAAGACTTTATTTAACGTTAGTTCATAATATAGGCTTTAGGGACTTAATCCCTCATGTCATATAGCTCAAAGGTTTCTAAGATGAGAATGACCTTTCATCATAGAACCTACATTATGTAAGAATGACCTTTCACATAATCATACCATATTCATAACATAGTCTAGTTTAGAGTACAATTGAGGAAACCTTTCAAGAGACTCACTTTCACTAGATTATCATAAGCCTTATTCATTCATTCATGTGTGTGTACATATGTGAGAAAGCCTTTCACATAAACAGCTTTATACAACACATATTCATACCTTGTTAATCATACACTTTGCATGCATAATAAAATGTAAGGGTGCATATAAGAGTTAACCTTTCAATAGACACCACAACACATCATATTCATAGTTATTCATGTAGAGTGTGTTTGTGCGCGCATATTGGTCCTCATAGTGACATAATAGCAACAACATTGATATTGAGTGAGGTTCCCTTCAAAGGATCACCACACATTCACAATGTCCCCAAATCATGAGCAATTCACATATATAGCCCTTAGGGATTCTAGACCACACACCCACACTTCATCATAGGAGACAAGGACACATTCAACATTGAATATGTACTCCTAACATGTATATGTTCAAACATTCATATAGGGGTCATATAAGTAGGAGTCATTCCACAATAGTACCTAACATAATCTATCATGTAGACCACACCTTATCCCTAGCATTATCATTCACATTATACTCCTCATCATCAACACACTTTAAACATCATGCTAGCATTGAGGATTTCATACATAACCTTCATAGCATAACTTCATAAACATATGCATCATAATCATCAAGTCACTTCACATCTATTGCCTTCAAGGCCATTATCTCAACATGCATAGATAGACAAGAAGTAAACACCTCCACCATAAGTGGATCAAACCTCACAACATCAATTCTCATACTATAGACTAGAAGTTAGGTCAAATTACCAATTCTCCAAGCAATGATCACCATGGATCAATCCTCAACAATTCATAATCAATTGACATAGGTAGCAATAGGAATCAACAATGTAATCCAATAACATAAACATAATCTAAGTATAATTCTATAAACAAAGGAATCAACCCACAACTTTGCCCATAAGTCCATAATTCTTAACTCATCAATATACCAACAATTCAACATGAATAAGTATAGATAATCATAAGAAACATCAATACAATCTAATCTAAACATAATTTCACCAATAGAGATCATATTCACAAAGACCCACATCATAGGCCAATTTTCGAGAATTTGGGGATCATGGGTTCTTCAAGAATTCCTTTGAAAATTTTCTTAAAAACATTAATTCCACACTAATTCATCAATAGAATGATTTAGAAAATCGTTTGACAAGGAACCTATGTTTAGATTGAAAATTGGGAATTTTGGTCTTTGAATCACTTTTGAAAATCTTTGATAGAACTCCTTGAATGAGAGGTTATTCAAGAATCAAGAGTCACCATACATTAATTATTGAACACCTATGAAATTGAAGAAGAAATCAGTTGAAAACCCATCTTCTAGCTTGAGCTTCATCAAGGTCTTCAATGGAGTTTTTGAGAGAATCTATTTTGAAAGGGAAGGGTCAATTTGAAGAATGGGATCTAATTTTAGGTTTTGGGGTTTTAACCAACTTAAAATACCCTAAAATAGGTAGAATAACCGTTTATAATAATTCCCCAAAGTACCCAAACTACCCCACACTTAGTTGGACCTTTTTAAATAAGTCAAACATGAGTTTTATTTTCGCAGATTTCGTCGGGAAATAAGTTCGCGACGCAGAGGTGTTTCCACAAGTTTCTGGAAATTAAATTTCGAGGCAGTAGAGTCCGCAATGTGGACGAAAAGTTTGGCCCTTGGTGGAGCTAATCCGTGACGCGGACATGCTCCCTCCATGAGCAATGTCAAGCTGCCTTGGCAGCTTGCTTGGCCAAGGTTGGGGTCCTCTTCGGGGACCCTTAGGGTGGCCCCCGAGGTGTCGTATCCAAACGTTTTGACCCTAAAAATATTTATTAAGACACTAGGGTCACCTCCACTGATTTTAGACTCCAAACAACACATCAAAACATGAACAACATACTAGAACACACCAACACGTAATAGACTAGTTTTCGAACGTCTTGGTCGTCCCTTGACGTTTGACTTCCAAACTCTTTAAAACTGACTTAAAAGGCTATTCTTCATTATTTTAAGAAGTTATTAATGCATAAAACTCATGTGAGGCTCTACTTTATCCTACTTTATTTTGAGGGTTGTTACAATATCCCCCACTTAGGAACATTCGTCCTCGAATGACACTCAAAACACTTCGGAGGACTCAATGACCCAACTAGCAGCTCACAATACACAACATACAACATCAACATAAGAGCACACATTAAGGAGGAATATCAACTCCACATAAAAGGCTCAAAACAACTTTGTTCAATTAAAGAAAGTAGCAACACATCTACCAACTCCTTATGCATCAACATTATTATTTCCCATTTCATTGGAGGAACTTCCTTCTCCAAATCATCACTATGCTTAAAACTCTTT
The DNA here is from genome assembly GCF_019186545.1 of Solanum stenotomum. NCBI lineage: Eukaryota > Viridiplantae > Streptophyta > Magnoliopsida > Solanales > Solanaceae > Solanum > Solanum stenotomum. The sequence continues at coordinate 29,490,400 of NC_064287.1, forward strand.
ACTTCTCATAAGTATAGGAGGAACTACCTTCTCCATATTCAATGAGCATCAACATAAATATTAAGCAATCAACAAGACAACATAAAGCATGCTCATTACAACTCTCATGAAGTCAACATCACACAACATCTATGGGTGCAATTTCAACCATGAGAAATAAAGTTCGTGAAAACTCAAAATACAACTTAAGCGTGAATTTTTCACAAAAATATGCACATACAAGGATATCATGTCATAATCATCATTCTCATCTCAAACACCAAAGAAACACAACACGCAACTATCTCATTAAAGCACGTTATGCAACTTTATCATAAGAAATCATTTAAGCATGCACTTCAAATCAACTCATGCACTACCAACAAGTAGAAACTTAATTCACCTACTCATAATGCATTAACCACATAGGCCTTTCTCATGTTCATAGGAGGAACTACCTTCTCCTAAGCATGACATGATATTTGCCCTTTTTATATCATCATAGGATCCATTATGCAATGGCTTTCAAGTGCACACCTAGACATGATCAACATTTCCACTCATGAGGCAATTAAGAAATTCATACTAGTTGCACCCTAACATGAGGATTATAGATCATCTACTAGTCTTATCATTTAATCATCATACTATCAAGAACATACATGTCATTACCATGTTTAGTTATGTTCAAAGAGGGACTACTTTCTCCTAGTCACAACATACACACATGGCATCATAAAACTCATAAGCAAGCATTGCACAAAGGTCAATTTATTTAAGGAGAAATTCTCAACTCCTAACCTAAGCATGCTCATACTCTCTTCCTCATGAAGTTAAGAGTGCATTCACCATATAAAGATGCATATTGACATGAGAAACATGAATTTTATTACTAAAATTCCATATTTTATGTAGCAAGAATCCTTCAAAATATGCATAACATAGTGTCTTCTAAGACATGCATAACAAATGGAGATCATGCAACTCATAATCATATGCAAGACTCCAAAACATGAACAAGCTACTAGGAACTCTTTGGTCTAAAGCTTGAATAAGAATAGAAGGAAAAGATAAGGATATCAACAACCTTACTACTCACTCATCATCCCCCACTTAGGGTAAACCCATCTAAGAGCACATTAAAGTAACCAAGAGAACTATCGCTTACCAATTAAGCACAATGTCCCCCTCTTGGGATCAAGTTATGCAAACTCCTTTAATCATTACCTCCTTCATCTCTAAAGTAGGAACCATTCTCAACTAAATCTTCATTATACTCCCTTAGGTGAGGATTTCAAGAATCCAAACAAAATGAGTATATATATCACTCCGCTTCATATCTATAACCCAAAGTGGTTCTCAACATGGAGAACTCAAGGAAGATCAATGTAGAAATATTAAGGGCACTCAAAACACACCCTCTTTGAATGACCATACTTAAGATCACTCTTACAAGACAACTATTCTCTTTAGAGTTGGTCAACAACTATTCTCTTGTCCTTCCTATGAACTAAGGGGTACATGCAACTCTCCAAGTTAACCTTAGAGCAAAACACTATCCCAACTCATGGAACAAAGCCCCTTTTTCCACTCTTAGGGCAAGCCTACACAAGAACTCTGATTCACACAAGGACAACCATGAAGCATCACTCATAAGAAAAGGCAACTTTCAACTCACACTAGTTACCACATTCCTTCAAATCTCCTCAAATCTTCACCATGACTTTCTACTATCATTACCCATCACCATAAAGAAACTCATCATGCTAAAAAGGATTTCATTCTTACCATAACGACTTTTACCATACGAGAAGTACACCACCATACAACATTTTCAATATAATGCTCCCAACCTCATAGGTCACACATAGCCATGATTGGCATCACAATACGATTTCCAAATCTACCTTCATATATATACTCATAATCATATAGTCACTACATCATAATAAACATTAAAACTCATTTTTTCTTCCCTCGATCCTTGCAACATCACCCCTTCCAAGTAATCACATCTAGAAGACCACCGAACAAGGGAAAATAAGAGAGAGATCATAGGGATTTAAGCTCTACGGTACGACACAAGATAAATGAAAAAACTGAAACTTCTATTGTCCTATATCCTCTCGCTCATAGATGTGTCGCGACTCACACCGATGAACAAGACTCTACTAGACGTGGCTCATGAGACATTGAATCCTAAGAACATTTTCATAACCTTATGCTCTGATACCAAGTTTGTAATGATTCGAGAGCACCCCCTAGTCGTTACCGACGTATTCGACCTCTCGGAGGTCTTATACAAGCCCTTAGCATTCGTCATAGAATTTATCATAGAAAAATAGCGCCAAATTTAAAACTTTTTATAGTATAACACAAGACATAAAAGTCACCTCATTAAACATTTAATACAAAAATTGGAGTACTACGCCTCAAGGTAGCCATCTTAAAACATGATTATAACACAAGAGGGACACATCCCTTACAATACAAAAGAAACTACTATCTAGTACATAGAACTTAAGGAAACTCTTTAACATAAAGGTCCTTGAATCTTTAAGGACACACCCGAACTTAGAAATAGTAAGTCAAGATCATCACTTCTAGGAAATACCCTTTTGACACCATCACCTACACTTGGTGTAAAAAGATGAAGAAGAATATAAACCGCATACATCATCATACACACGGAAACCATTCATAATAGCACCTACAACCACTTATAACATTTTAGGCACATTCAAAGCATACAATACATTACCTTTCTCTTTATCTTAACTCCTTTCCTCAAGCAACCCTTAGGGAATACTTGGTACAATGTATCACCCTAAGGTTACCAAGGGTGAACTTACATATAGCCTTCATCAATCAAACCACATATATTCATGGAGTTATAAGCACACCATAAGATATAGTCTTCACATAGGAACCATCACCTAAGACAACCCCCAAGTCACACTAATGCAATGTGCAAGTAGCATCCCATAATACTACTCCCACCAAGTGTTCCTAGGAAGCCACCATAGACTAGGCACATCATATTCAACAAGTCATATCATCTTCATTTAACATTAGACATTAGACCAACATACTTCATAACATCATATAAGGACTCATTCATTTACTACATCATTAGTCATAAGCCATTTAGTTCATATGATAGATAAACCACCCTCACAAACCCTTCACAAGCTAACTTGTGCAATGTAAACATGGAGTACCATACCCCCACATATACTAAGCAAACCTATTAAGAAGTCATAAGTGTAATTCACATGCATAAACATACTTCATGTCTTGACATAAGTAAAGTAAACCTTAGCATGCTTTCATATTAACATACATAGACCGTACTCTTCATTACATAAAGAGCCTAATCATAAACCACCCTCACAACCCCTTCACAAGCTCACTTGTGCAATGTACACATGGAGTCCCATACCCCCACATATACTAAGCAAACCTATTAAGAAGTCATAAGTGTAATTCACATGCATAACCATACTTCATGTCTTGACATAAGTAAAGTAAACCTTAACATACTTTCATATTAACGTACATAGACCACACTCCACTTGTGCAATGCATAAGTAGGGTCCATAGTCCTACCTACACTAAGTAACTCTTAAAGAAATCATCACTAGAGTTCATATTCTTATCTTAGGTCATTTCTTAACTTTCGGGAGACATTGCCATAACCGACATAGACCACGTGAGCTACATGGAATCCGGTGTTCTACTCCTACACCAAAAAGAAAGGGTACTACTTGCCACAGTAGGACCTACATACATAATAGCTATCTAGTGGATCCACTAAGCTAAGACCTACAGGGACACGTAGTCATGGAACAAGGAGATTGCTACTAGAAAACCTTGACTTACTAAGCGTGGAGGTTTCCATCTCATGAGACAACATCTATGTTTGGTAGCTGGACTTGATAAACGTGAAGGTTCTCTAGTGGGAAGCCGGACATGCTAAACGTGAAGCCCCCACTCTCATTTTTCATGTTCACTCGGTGCTAAGCTTTAACTCCCTTTTTAAACATCTTTAAGACTTTATTTAACGTTAGTTCATAATATAGGCTTTAGGGACTTAATCCCTCATGTCATATAGCTTAAAGGTTTCTAAGATGAGAATGACCTTTCATCATAGAACCTACATTATGTGAGAATGACCTTTCACATAATCATACCATATTCATAACATAGTCTAGTTTAGAGTACAATTGAAGAAACCTTTCAAGAGACTTACTTTAACTAGATTATCATAAGTCTTATTCATTCATTCATGTGTGTGTACATATGTGAGAAAGCCTTTCACATAAACACCTTTATACAACACATATTCATACCTTGCTAATCATATACTTTGCATGCATAATAAGATGTAAGGGTGCATATAAGAGTTAACCTTTCAATAGACACCACAACACATCATATTCGTAGCTTTACAAATAAAGTGTGTGTGCGCGCGCATATTGGTCCTCATAGTGACATAATAGCAACAACATTGATATTGAGTGCACTTTCCTTCAAGGGATCACCACACATTCACAATGTCCCCAAATCATGAGCAATTAACATATAAAGCCTTTAGGGATTCTAGACCACACACCCACACTTCATCAAAGGAGACAAGGACACATTCAACATTGAATAGGTACTCCTAACATGTATATGATCAAACATTCATATAGGGGTCATATAATTAGGGGTCATTCTACAATAGTACCTAACATAATCAATCATGTAGACCATACCTTATCCCTAACATTATCATTCACATTATACACCTCATCATCAACACACTTTAAACATCATGCTAGCATTAAGGATTTCATACATAATCGTTTATAATAATTTTCCAAAGTACCCAAACTACCCCTCACTTAGTTGGACCTTTTTAAATAAGTGAAACTTGAGTTTTATTTTCATAGATTTCGTCGGGAAACAAGTTCGCGACGCGGAGGTGTTCCCACAAGTTTCTGGAAATTAAATTTTGAGGCATTAGAGTCCGCAACGCGGACCAAACATTTGGCCCTTAGTGGAGCTAGTCCGCGACGCGGACATGCTCCTTCCATGAGCAATGTCAAGCTACCTTGGCAGCTTGATTGGCCAAGGTTGGGGTCTTCCTTGGAGACCCTTAAGGTGGCCCTTGGGGCGTCGTATCCAAACGTTTTGACCCTAAAAACATTTATTAAGACACTAGGGTCACCTTCACTGATTTTAGACTCCAAACAACACATAAAAACATGAACAACATACTAGAACACACCAACAGGTAAAATACTAGTTTTCGAACGTCTTGGTCGTCTCTTGACGTTTGACTTCCAAACTCTTTAAAACTATCTTAAAAGTCTATTCTTCATTATTTTAACAAGTTATTAATGCATAAAACTCATGTGAGGCTCTACTTTATCCTACTTCATTTTGAGGGTTGTTACATTAATGACTCTGATTTCGTCCAAATCTGGACTAGGTCGAAAAATTCCAAGTTACTACGAAAAATATTCTGACCGAAAAATTTTCCCCATTGGCTTTTCTATAGCGACGGAACCATGTCGTTACAATAGATACCAATTTACCCATCACTCGTCCCTGAGTGATATACTTAGGAAAAATAGGCTAAGGAAAGAATGGAGTAGTACCTGAATCAATGAACGATTCGTAATACTTGTCTCGCATGTCCTTCTCGGTTTCCTAAGTAGCTTTCTCAACTGGACGATGCTTCCATTGAACTTTCACAAACTTAATCTCCTAGGTTCTCAGCTTACGAATATCATGATCCAGAATTGCAATCGGTTCCTCCTCATATTGGAGGTCTTTGTCTAATACAATTGAGTCCCACGTAATGATATAATCTCCGTCACCATGATATCTCTTCAACATGGACACATGTAATACCGAGTGAAATCCCGATAGGTTAGGTGGTAAAGCCAATTTATACGCTACCAGCCCTACACATTCAAGAACCTTAAAGGGACCACTATATCGGGGACTTAGCTTACCTTTCTTGCCAAATCTCATCACCCCTTTCATAGGTGTACCTTAAGGAGAACATTCTCACCGGTATAAAATGTTATGTCCCTTACCTTATGATCCGAATACTTTTTTTGTCTACTTTGGGCTGCTAGAAGCTTAGCTTGAATATTTCTCACCTTATCTTGAGCATCCTTCACTAAATCAATCCCCAATGGTTTCACATCTCCAGCCTCGAACGATCCTATGGGTGATCTACATCCCCTTCCATATAATGCCTCAAACGATGTCATATCAATGTTGGATTGATAACTATTATTATAAGATAATTAACACAAGGGTAAGAACTATCCCAATGTCCTCAAAAAGCAATGACACATGCCCTCAACATGTCTTCTTACACTTGAATAGTCCTCTCTGACTGCCTGTCCGTCTGTGGAAAGGTACTAAAAATGAGTTGTGTGCCCAATCCATCATGTAATTTCCTCCGAAACTTGGAGGTAAACTAAGTACCACGGTCTGACATGATAGAAAGGGGCATCCCATGCAACCTCACTATCTCTTTCACATACACCTTAGACAATTGTTCAGCATTGTAATCTATTCTTACCGGAACAAAATTGGCTGACTTAGTCAATCTATCAACCACTACCCAAATAGAATCAAACTTCCCCAAAGTATTGGGAAGTCCAACCACAATATCCAGGCTATCCTCTCACACTTCCATTCAGGAATTGGCATTCTTTTGAAGCAACCATGCAGGCCTTTGATGTTCACATTTCACTTGTTGACAATTTTGACACTTAGCCATGAATTTCACTATATCCTTCTGAAATGACCCAAAAGGTTCTTAAAAATGTGCTTCGAAAGTTACCGGAAACTTGTTTAGCTATATCAAAAAAATTCCGTTTGGTTTTTCGAAAATCCGACTTCATATTCTTGTTTAGGGGGTCAAATTGAGTGGGAAATGGGTCTAACCCAAATTTTAGAGCAACCGTATCAAAATCCAAAATTTCCAAGTGAAGCCTTTTTTGAGGGTCTACTTTGGAGGGTCATATCTCCTAGCACACAAATAATTGGGTGGACCATAACATATCCATGGAAATCCCTTTGAGTTAGCTACCTAACGCACTTCGTTTCACCTCATTCGGAGTTCGGACGAAGAAGTTATGCCCATTTTCGTAAAATCTGTCCGGCAGGAAATGCAATTTCCAGTGAGCGTTTTTACTGTTCACCCGCCTCATTTTTTTTTCTAAGTGTTGGACCATTTTTCCAAAGGGCATATGTTATTTCCTATATACCATTAGTTCAATTCCCATCTCTAAAACATTTCCCAAAACACCTCTCCCATACTTAGACACATTTTCTCTCAAGTTCTCTCAAGAACCCTAATCCAAAACCTTCCTCAAGATTGAAGAGACTCTTGCTCCAAGTTCCAAGCTTCCATTGAAGACACTCTCAAGACCTTCATAAGAACTCAAGGTATGTGGTGTTGAACTCATGGGTCCTTCCACCCATAGTGCCTAGACTCTATTCTACTCACTAATTCATGGTTTAAGTTAAGATTCATAAATTAGTCTTGTTCTTTGTAATAATTTCCTGCACATTGAATTTTAAACATGAAAAGTGATTGTTTTGAGCATGTTGTGACTCTAGAACTTGAATCTAAATTTGGAATGGATGTGGAGATTTTCATGTGGTATTGTGGGTGTTAAAAGGTGTTGTTGTAGGTTGTTCACTGGTTTGGCTGCATAATTACTACCCTATTTTCCATGCTCTTTGATTCCATTACATGCCTTCAAGGTGTTTGACAAAATGTCCAACTATGGAGAATTGATGAATCGATGCTTTAAAGCTTGAGTTATGAGATGTATGGCAATCCAGAGATGTGTTGATGACAAACTAAGCTTGTGTATATGTTCATTCCATACGTGAGATTGCATTAGAGCCTAATGGGAATTTCCTATATAAAGTGTTGCATGACCATGCCCGGTCCGGGGGAAAAGAACCGGACAACCATGTGAGAGGTTTATATCTCACCACCTAGGATGCTTGGGGTGTGACCAACATCAACCATGTGAGAGGTTTATATCTCACCACCTAGGATGCTTGGGGTGTGACCAACATCAACCATGTGAGAGGTTTATATCTCACCACCTAGGATGCTTGGGGTGTGACCAACATCAACCATGTGAGGGGTTTATACCTTGCCACCAGGGTGTCCGGGTGTGAACGGCATCCCCCATCCTAAGTTGGGGTTATAGATTGGTTGGATCATGCATACACATATGATATCTACTATTAGTATAGATTTACTTAAACATGTTTTGACTTCACTTTGATCATGCATCCTCATATTGTTATTCATAATGCCTATGAAACTATTTCTTGTATTTCGATTGTGTCCTTGTCTATTGTTGTGTTGCACCCCGCATACTTAGTACATTCCAAGTACTAACGCATATTTTGCCTACATGATGTCACCATGTAGGGACCGAAGCTACTCTTGATCCTTCTCTCCATTCACGTGGCTAGTACGGTGCTTATCCGAGTTTGTTGGTGAGTCCTCAATGATTCGAGGGCTATGTTATGTTTCCTACTCCTATGTTTTGAGACTTTAGCTTGCAATTGTATTTTGACTATGAGGGGAGCCGGTAGTATGTCATGGCCCCGTCCTATCTATGTATGTAGAGGTGTGCATTGGACAAGTATTTTGTAAATGAGCTTGACTCTTGTTCTATGATGTCTTTTTGAAATGGTTTGCCCTTAGTCCCTATTTCCCATTAATCAATGTTGATTGTACTTCCGCGACCGATGAAGTGTGATGACAAGTTTGAGAGGCTTGTTTGGAGTTCCTTCGGGTTCCTCATTCGCCATGTCACGTCTAGGCCCTAGGCTTGGGTCGTGACACCTTCTTCATGCCTGGCCACCAATAAATTTGCTTCAAGTCTCGGTACATCTTGGTCAAACCCGAATGAATAGAATATCCCTAACCATGGGATTCTATCAGCAACTTTTGAATCAAGTTATCAACTCGAGGAACACAAATCCTTCCCTTAAAGCTAAGGACACCTTCCGCATCAAGAGTGGTCTCTTTTGCCTTACCAATTATAGTCTTTTTCTTAAGTTCATTCAAATTTTCATCCTCAAATTGCTTGGCCTTGATCTCTTCTATAAATGTGGCCCTTACTTCAATGCTAGCTAACACTCCACTTTTTTCTGAGATGCCCATTTGCATGAATTTAGACTCCAAGGTCTGAATTTCCTTAGCCAAAGGTCGTCTAGTTACACTCAAGCAAGCAAAACTACCCATACTTACTGCCTTCCGACTCAAAGCGTCTGCCACTACATTAGCCTTACCCGGATGGTATTGAATGGTCACATCATAATCTTTGAGTAACTCCATCCACCTTCGCTATCTCAAATTCAGATCCTTTTGAGTGAACACATGTTGTAAACTACGATGGTCGTTAAATACTTCACACTTAACACCATAGAGGTAATGCCGCCAGATCTTAAGAGCAAACACTACCGCTGCCAACCCCAAATAATGCATTGGATAATTCCTCTCATGCACGTTCAATTGACGCGAGGCATAAGCTATAACATTCTTATCCTACATCAACACAGCACCCAAACCAGAATTTGAAGCATTGCAATAAATAATAAAATCTTTACCTTCAATCGGTAATGCTAGAATAGGCGCGGTGGTCAAAAGAGTCTTGAGCTTTTGGAAGCTCTCCTCACATTTTTCAATCCATTCAAATGGTAACTCCTTTTTGGTCAAATTAGTCAAGCGAGTGGCAATAGAGGCAAAGTTTTTCATAAATCGACGATAGTAGTTAGCGAGCCCCACAAAACTCCTAACTTCCATCACAGAGTTAGGCCGAACCCAATTCTTAACTGCCTCAATATTTTGGGGATCTACCATTACCCCTTCTTTTGAAACTACATGTCCCAAAAATGCCACTGAAGTCAACCAAAATTAACACTTAGAAAATTTAGCATACAACCTTTGTTTCCCGAGAACACCCAAAACAATATGAATATGGTCGGCATGTTCTTCCTCACTTTTCGAATAAACCAAGATATCATCAATAAAGACTATGAAGAATGAATCAAGAAATGGCTTGAACACTCCATTCATTAAACTCATAAAAGTTGCAGGCGCATTAGTCAAACAAATGGATATAACTAAAAAGTCATAGTGCCCAAAGCGAGTTCTAAACGTCGTCTAGGACACATCCTCAGGCCTAATTTTCAACTGATGGTAGCCAGACCTTAGATCAATCCTTGAGAAAATGGAAGCACCTTGCAATTGGTCAAAAAGATCATCTATTCGAGGTAAGGGATACTTATTTCAAATGGTGACTCTATTCAATTGCCAGTAATCTATACACATGCTTATACTACCATCATTTTTCCTAACAAACAAAATTGAAGCACCCCATGGGGAAGCACTAGGGCGAATATATCCCTTGTCAACAAGCTCTTGGATTTGAGTCTTAAGCTCTCTCAATTCCGTTGAGGCCTGCGATATGGAGGGATAGAAATGGGATGAGTACCATGTTCCAAATCAATGCAGAAATATATATCTCTATCTGGAGGCATACTAGGAAAATCAGTAGGAAACACTTCTCGAAATTCTGACACCACAGGAAAAGACTCATTAGATGGAGTCGCAACCTCAACATCCCTAATATGAGCCAAATAAGCCAAACAACCCTTCCCTACCAGTTTTCTAGCCCGAACGGAGGATATGATCTTAGCTTGCTTAGGCTTGTACACCCCTTCCCACTCTAATTTTTCCCTTCCTAGAATTTTTAGAGTCACAGACTTAGTATTACAATTAAGCACAACATAATATGGGGACAACCAAGCCATGCCTAAGATTATGTCAAAGTCAATCATATCAAAATTCATCAAATCAACCCAAGTCTGAAAACCCATAAACAAAACAAGACAAGAACAATAGACATGGGTGACTATAAAAGACTTTCCAACTGGGGTAGAAACATGGATGGGGCATTAAGTATATCACAAATCATAACAAATTCTGAGGCAAATCGCACGGATACATAAGAATAACTAGAACCCGGATCAAATAACACATTAGCCATCCGGTCGCAGACAAGAACAATACCTATGATCATTGCGTCATACGCCTCTGCCTCATTCTTGCCCGAAAAGGCATAACATTGAGCCCTATCATCTTGACAGGCGACTTCCTTACCTGGATGCACTGCACCTGTGCCTGGGTTACCATTTCCTCTACCCCCACGGCCTCGCTGATTACCTCTTCGCCCACCTTGTGGACGTCTTCTACCATTATTACTATTTTCCACGGGTAACACTGCTCTAGTCTGCTGCTGTGCGGAATCTAACACTCGTGGGTGGGGACAATATCTCCTCATATGCCCAGGTTCTCCACAATTGTAGCAAGTATGATCAAAAGAAGGTCTGCCGCCCAATGAAGGTGTGACTCCCTACCTATCCAGAATCAAATTGTGAGATGGAGTTCCCGAATAATTACTTGTAGAGGCGGGCATGGCGGACTGAATTGGCCTAGCTGCAAGTGTTGGTCTCCCTGCCCCCTTGGAGTAAGAACCTTGAAAGCTATCTAAGTTTTTGGCCCTTTTAGCCAATGCCTTAGCCTGACCGTCTCGCCTCACCCCCTCTACTTTCTTAACAAAACTTGTTACCTCATTAAATCTCCTCCCTGCAGAGCTCATATGAACAGCTAATACCTGCAACTCAAAAATTAGTCCTTTAATAAACAAACGGATTCTCTCTTCCTCAGTAGTTACCAATTGAGTAGCATATCTAAACAAGGCATGGAACTTGGCCTCAAAAGCAACCACAGACATACCACCCTGCTCCAAAGCCATGAACTTATCCTTCTTGCGATCCCTCAAAGTCCTAGGTACATATTTCTTTAAAAACAGAGCATGAAATTGGGTCCAAGTAAGTGGAGGTAAAACTGAAGATCTCCATTCCATATAAGTTCTCCACCACTGCTTGGCCTCACCTTGAAGCTAAAAAGTCACGAACTCAACCCTATGCTGATGGACAATTCCCAACTTATGAAGCATCCCGTAGCAATCTAGGATGAACTCATACGCATCCTCACTCTCGGAACCATGGAACACATGCGGCTTCAACTTCAAAAACTTGGTCAACATCTCATATTCATTACTAGTCATAACAGGACCCAATAAAGGAAGGAAGAAAGCATCATTACCTACATTCCCTCCCACCTTGGGGACAGTGATAGCAATAGGAGGATTGGCGGGAGGTTGTGTTGCTTAAATAGAGGGAAGCACTCCAAGACCAACCAACCAACCCTTTCAAGAATGACATGATCTGATGAGCTAACACTAGGTCTATGAGAGGAATACATGTAGTCTCAGCCTACACCTCTTCCTCTTGTCCAACCTCCTTAACATTTTCAACCTCAACATTCTCCTCTATCTCTTCATGATGTACGGGAGGGGCCTCATTTTGCGGAGTATTTTCGACCGGTACACCATCTCTAGTAGGCGCCACTCTTTCTCGGCCTCTACCCCTAGCTCTTCTTCTACCCCTGCCTCGACCGCGACCTCTCGCTGCAGATTCCTCAGTTGGAGCATTGATGGGAGCTACGGGCCTGACGCCGTTAAATCTAGTGTTAACCATTTGCTGACAGAAGAGCGAAGGAGGTTAGATACCAATTGGAATCAAGTTATAGCACGGAGGAGACATGAGAAAACCGAGAGATTTCCTAAAGTCCTATAGCCTCTCGAAGAAAAGTACAGACGTCCCTGTACCGTTCCGCAAGACTCTACTAGACTTGTTTGGTACATCGAGATCAATAAACCTATGCTCTGATACCAACTTTATCACGACCCAGAGCATCGTGATTGGCACCCATACTAACCCTCCGGTGGGAGAACCATTACTACAATCCAAACCCAATAACTAATCCAAAAACTAAGCATTTAAGTTACGGAAGCAAGATAAATAGCTAAGTACTAAAGTTCCCATAAACTTACAAAAAATCTAATAACTAAACAATGCGAAAAATACCTAGAACCTAAAAGTCAATGTACCAAAACATCTATCAATGAACCAAAGTCTAAACAAGAAGGGCTACAACTACAATCTAATGAACTAATTAAATAACTAGAAAAATATAAGTCTGAAATGGTGGACACAGACAAAAAGAGAACTCATCGTAACCTGGAAGGACTGGCTCACCCTTGAGTTTGATCAGCGATCACCGATCTTCTAAATGAGGTATGTCAATAGCTGCTTGAAGATGTCATGTACTCAACAAAGAAAGAGCAAGTGTAGTATTAGTACACAACCACATTGTACTGGTAGGATCACGCGGCTATCCCACTAAGTGCAACATATATAAGTCATCACAACAATATAATCATATGTATATATCGAACATATACAATATTATCAATATTCACGAACAAGGTACAGTTTCACATTTCTCAAGATACACAATTATAACAAATCATTGATCCTCTAATGGAACCCAAACCCAAACTGTTAGCATACCGAAACGTGGTACCCGATCCAATATTTTATGCCGGAACGTGGTAATCGATCCCATAATTATGTCAAAACGTGGCAACCGATCCAAGTTAGTGTGTTGGAACGCGACACAATCCATTCAACAAGGTACAATCACAATCACAAGTATATTCTCAAGTTCATACAATCAAGTCATGATTCATGGCATTCATAATTCATCCATCTTATTTACAACAAGTGTGATCAATAATGGATCATTCGCATACATACACGTATTATAATGAAGCAACAACAAACATGCATCACACAATCATAGAATCACAACCATCACCTACCTCAAAACAAGCTTGAAACCCTTAAGAAACTTGATTCTTACCTTTCCGGATTCGTTCCGCTTGTTCTTGGTGTACAACAATAATTATAATATGAAAATCAATAAACGATAACGAATTACCCGAATTACTACCAATCCTATGAACCCTAAATCATACCCATGATCCCAATATCCAAATTTGGGCTTTTCCCACCATAATTCTCAGATTAAAACTCTTCCCCATCGATAATTACGCATTAGGTTACGTTCTACGGATTGAAAAATGGATTCGGGGAGTGAAAATCTTACCTTTAGCCTCAAGAATGGTGGAAAACTGTCAAGAAAAGACCTGGGTTCGTTCCTTAGCTCTCAAATTCAAAAATTGCATAATAAAATATTTTTGGGGTTTATTTACGACTTTAAGTCGCCTCTGCCCTGCCACAGCGGCCTTGCCTTGGCGGTAGAAATCCCACCTCAGCGGCTTGCACAGAAACAGTGAGCAATTTTAAGAATTTCAAACCCCCATTTCACAACACACCTTTAACCAACGATACTCAGAAACTACCCATTCACGTTAAGATCAATTTTGGGAGTTCTACTCGTCAGAATTCAATTTCGTAAAGTCGTACAGGTTCCTCAACGACTTATCTATCTAGCCATGTGATCAAATTCATATTTCGTCCAAATCTGGACTGGGTCGGAAAATTCTAAGTTACTACTAAAAAGTTTTCCGACCCAAAAATTTTCTGTTGGCTTTTCTATAAAGAAGGAACCCGCTCGTTACAAAATATTTTTTAAAACAGTTATTTTATAAAGGTAGAAAAATTTTCCTATAAAAATAAAATGGTTTTCTTAGTTGTTCATTTTAATAAATGTTGAATAATGAAAAGTTGATTCACACTTTGAAAAAAATAAGAGAATGTAGGGTAACAATGTGTTGTTATAAAATCTGATGAATTAATTTCTATTATAAATTATTAACTTGTCAATATTCTACAGAACAGAATATAAATAAATAATTTTTTTCCTGCATTCAAAATTTGATAATTATTTTGTATTTCTCCTAATTCCTTACAGGCTCAAGAAAATCAAAGAACTGATATTAGTGAATCGGTGTTACTACCCTCTAGTGTATCAAGTCATCCAAGGGAGAATGTCTCGGGGACATCAATAAGAAAATATAATTTAGCATTCTAGTTCTTCTTCTTACGTGTTGCTTTACCTTTTAATTTATTATCTTTTGCGTAGATTTTAACTCCATGGTTAAATCTTGATCATTATCGTGCATAAGAAAAAACACATGAATTCTAGATATTTTTAGACACTAGTGATATTTAAATGTATTTTTTTTTGTTTGAGAATAAATCATTATTGTGAGGAATAATTGTGTATCAAGATTTTGTTTTAACAAATTTATCATAACATCTATGTCTATTTAGATTTTACTTTTTGATTTGATTCTAAAAAAATAAATGAGATTTTATAAAATTTAGATGTCTTTTGAAAAAAATAGAAATATGGGTGATATTTTTTATTCTCTTTTTAATTGAAATTGCAATAGGCTTCTGGATAAAAAAGGAAAGAAAATAAGTTTTTTTGGATAATAATTTTTTGTCATATAGACGACGATTAATCACACTATTAAAAAATGAACAAGTCTGATTAAATTTCTTATTTATAATGGTTAGTATTAAATTTTATTTTATAAGCAATTACAATTTATCGAATCTAAAGAAAAAGTTATTTCAATAATATATTTTATAAACACTAAGGTGATAAAAGATTGATTTATAGTTAAGTACTTTATTATTTTATACTGTCTTTGTTAAATGATTCTTATAACATACTAGTTGTCTAGATTTGTATGTTAGATTTTAATTGCAATATTGATAAAAAAATTACGAGAATCTAACCATTAATCTAATAACCTTTGCTTTAATAATTTAATTTACAAATTTATTATTTTTCTCTAAACTGGTTCAATAATTGTTAAAATTATCTAACCACCTTTAAAATTAAAGTCACTTTCATTTATGTTTATATATATATATATATATATATAAACACTTTTTATTGTTGTTTTCTTATTTTTTTTAAATTTAATTAAAACATTTTACATTATTATTAAATGATATAGATACTGATTGTAAAATTTACTATTCAAATATTTTTATTTTTTTAATTAGAATATGTCATGTTTGTATATACACTATTGTAATTAATTTTGAGTGATACAAAAAAGATACATACAGTGCCCATTATAATTAATGTGATAATGAAACTTAATAAATTGATCATTTTTAGTTTACATAAAGAAATAATTCTAATGATCTTGATCATATTTATGACGTAGAATTTACATTTATTTCAATGTCTAGTTAATAAACTCTTACAACTCTCATAATTTCTACTCGACATCATCCAGAAGAAACAATTTGTTTTTATATCTCAAGCAATTGAGGAAACAATAGTTATTCAAGTATGAATATCATATATTTTTTTGGTTAATGATATTATGACCATTGAATATTATCTTTCTCTTTATCATGTAAATTGATGATATATGTATTGTCATTTTCATATATTATTGTTATACACTAGTATATGTGTCCGCGCGTTGCGCGGTTAGTTGATATATAATCACAAATATTAATTTCTTGATAATTTCAAAATTTAACATATTGTTAAATAATATTATCAAATAAATGATATACATCACATTGCACGGTTTGTTAATAAATATAATGAAATCTTTTTTAAAAAAATGAAAAACCACAGTGATCATTTTATTACCAAATCACAACTTAGACCAAATTGGCCCAATTTTTCCAAACAGAACGAAAAGAAGCAAAGAAAAAAAGGAACTACACTAAACTATAGCTTATCTACCAAAGCATAAAGAACTATCCACACCCTTGTCTGAAGCGTTGCACCGTCGCCGGAGCTTCGTCGGAAAATGACTCAGTTCCGCCTTCAGCAGGAATGACGACAAGATTATAAATGAATGAGTTCTGGGCACATACACTCTGGGTAATTACAAGTCTCACAAGTACCATGTATGAACACCCAAATAGAGACTTCTCCAACTCCTCCACCATGGATCCACGACCTTCCTGTGAGATAAGTGTTGAAACATCCCCACTCTCCCTTGAATAAGCCAGATCTATGATTAATTTTGTTGGTTTTAGGAGCATTTTAATATTTTTTAAAATTATGTTGAAGTTCTGTCTCCAACTCCATGGCTTCATACCTGTCAGAATTTAGACCATTATACCTTAATTACTCAGCATGGTGCATTACTCTTTTAGCCATTGAATTTGGCTTAATTGTCACACTTCATTGCTGATTAAGTTTGATGTGAACGTTGGCCATTCTTGTTGTCCGTTGTGGCTTTCTGGCAGAACGTGTGTAGTGGTCAACTATGACCATTACTTCCTCACTCTTTATTCCCAATTATTCTTTGTAACTTATGTAACTCCTAAGACCATTATCTTCACTATTTACTATCCCTTTATCTTC
>NC_064287.1:29510486-29642040 GCF_019186545.1 Solanum stenotomum
AAACCGGATGGATCTATTGATAAATACAAGGCTGGGCTAGTTGCAAAAGGTTTTAAACAACTACAAGGCCTAGAATTTTTTGATACTTTTTCACCGGTAACAAGAATTACATCCATAAGACTTTTAATTGCTATGGCTGCAATTTTTGATTTGCAAATTCATCAAATGGATGTAAAAACTGCTTTTTTTAATGGAGACCTAAATGAGGAAATTTATATGGATCAACCCGAGTCTTTTGTTGAAACAGGCCAAGAAAGCAAAGTATGTAAACTTACTAAATCCCTATATGGCTTGAAACAAGCACCTGAGCAATGGCATGAAAAATTTGATTCCTGCATGATTGAAAATGGTTTTAAAACAAATAAGTGTGATAAGTGCATATATCATAAGTCTTGGAATAATTCACATGTGATTATTTGCCTATATGTTGATGATTTATTGATCTTTGGCTCCAACATGAATGTTATTGATGAATCTAAGAATATTCTTAGAAGCCATTTTGATATGAAAGATCTTGGTGAGGCAAATTTTATTCTTGGAATAAAAATAACAAGAACATGTGATGGAATTTTCCTTGACCAGTCACATTATGTTGAGAAAATATTGAAAAAATATAACTTTCTTGATTGCAAGCATGTTGCAACTCCTTTTGATTCAAGTGTTCACTTATTTCCTGTTGAAAGTGAAAATGATGTAATAAATCAAAAGGAATATGCTAGCATAATCGGAAATTTGAGGTATGTGACTGATTGCACTAGGCCTGATATTGCATATGCAGTAGGAGTACTTGGTAGGTTTACAAGCAAGCCAGGTAATAAACATTGGCATGTTGTAACAAGAGTTATGAGATATTTAATTGGAACGAAAAATTGTGGTTTGTTCTATAAAAAATATCCTGCTGTACTTGAAGGCTTTTGTGATGCAGATTGGAACACTTTATCAGGTGATTCCTGTTCTACCACTGGTTATGTCTTTACTTTAGGTGGTGGTGTTGTTTGTTGGAGATCAAAAAAGCAAACTATTATTGCTAACTCTACCATGGAGGCTGAACTAATTGCTTTAGCTTCAGCTAGTGAGGAAGAGAATTGGTTAAGAGATTTGTTATTTCAAATACTTTATTTTGAAAAATCAATTCCTCCTATTTTAATTCATTGTGATAGCACCGCTGCGATTGGTAGAGTTCAAAATCGTTATTACAATGGTAAATCCAGACCTATAAGGAGGAAACACAGTAATGTAAGATCATATTTGACAAATGGTACCATTAATGTTGATTATGTCAAATCCTGTGATAATCTTGCGGATCCTCTTACTAAGGCCTTAACAAGAGAAAAAGTCTAGAGAACATCGAGAGGGATGGAATTGAAGCCTATAAATCATTGAGTCATATATGAGGAAACCCAACCTGGGGACTAGAGATCCTATAACCAGGTTCAAAGGGAAAAACTAATCATATGATGACTTGTTGTGAAAAATGCACTATCTTTTTATTCCCTCCCTATGATGTGAGTGCATTGTTTCCTGTAGTTTGTGAAGGTTGAGTTGATAAAACTCTTAATGAATACCTGTAGCCCGTATGGGTGGAGTGTTAAGCTTACAGGAGCACTCTCGACAGATTTCACCTATGTGATGTGTGGAAGTAGGTCGCTTCCTATGAGAATTGGGCTTATTCTCAAAAGCACTCATGAAACCGGGATAGCACATGGCCATAACGTGCTGGCATTAAAGCTCATGTCAACACCTTGATTATTATGTGTGAGCAGTGATATTTTATTTCCCTTAAGCAGTCATAGTTCAAGTCTGAGACCACTACGACTCTGGAGTAAAAGTGACTGCTTCACTAAGTGGAGGTTCAATGCAGAGCACACTTTCATTATGCATAATAGTCTTCCTTCAACTGATAGACTCTCTTGGTTAATATCAAAATGAGTGGGGGATTGTTGGTTTTAGGAGCATTTTAATATTTTTTAAAATTATGTTGAAGTTCTGTCTCCAACTCCATGGCTTCATACCTGTCAGAATTTAGACCATTATACCTTAATTACTCAGCATGGTGCATTACTCTTTTAGCCATTGAATTTGGCTTAATTGTCACATCTCATTGCTGATTAAGTTTGATGTGAACGTTGGCCATTCTTGTTGTCTGTTGTGGCTTTCTAGCAGAACGTGTGTAGTGGTCAACTATGACCATTACTTCCTCACTCTTTATTCCCAATTATTCTTTGTAACTTATGTAACTCCTAAGACCATTATCTTCACTATTTACTACCCCTTTATCTTCCTATTCATTGCTAGGAAGACTTCTTGTAGTATAAATAGTGGTGGTCTTCATTTGGTTTAAAACACACAATACATAAGAAAATATAGAGTGCATAAGGTTTGTCAAAAAGAGAATTCTTATTAGTTGAAGGGAGGTGTTCTTTTTGTGGAGCTTTGGACTCAACTCTTGTCCAGAGTTGTTGAGTTATATTTTGTGATTAGGCTGTTGTATCCTGGAGGGGACAAGTCAAGAAGGACTACTGCTAGACCGGTGAAAACATTTGCTGCAGTGGGCTTGAATCTCCTTAAAGAGAGCGAGATATCCGCGCCTCAGCCTGAAGAGATTTCTGTTTCTTCATTTTATTTCAATTGTAATCTTGCATTTTTATTATCTTGTAAGTTTTTCACTAACAAATTTCTACTTCACTTTCCTTCCATGATAGGCTGAGCTCAACGAGGAGTTGATATCACTGCCGCCAGGGGAAAGCAAATGTGTCCATCAATCTCGATCTGCCTCCTAATGCAAGTCAATGGTGTTGCCTTCTTAAGTAGCTCCCATTAATCATTATCAACATCCAGGTATTGTCATCTTTACTGTCTTGCCTCTGTATTTCTGCTGTTTTATTTCTTGTTTCTCTTCCAATTTCATATTCCTATTCCTATCGTAGTTCAGATAGTTCACTTGCTTGTATTGTATTACCTCGATTGTTTAATTCGCCAATCTTTGTTAATTTTAGGTTCCATTTTGTAACTTTCTTATTCTTAGGTTTGGAACCTGGGCTCTGTCCATGCTTAATATTACTCTTGCATCTCTTGGTAGCTCTTGAATGTTAGCATATGTTCTACTATCAGTATCTGCAAAAGAAAAAATTCCGTTAGTTAAAAAATCAGCCAGCTTGTTTCCTTCTCGATATACATGTTCCACCACCACTGGAACTCCTTCCATTAATCTCCAAATCTTCCTTACATCCATAAGCACATTCCAAAGAATCTCCCATAAGCCATCTAATATCTTTTTAACAGAAAGTGAATTTGTTTCCATAGTGAGAGGCAGTAGATTCTGAGAAGTGCAGTATTCCAATCCTAGCCGAAAAGCTTTTAATTCTGCTACCAAGTTAGTACCGTACCCCACCCTTTTAGCCTTAGCATAGATGAATCTTCCTGCAGCATCTCTAACACAATAGGCACCTGAACTTGGACCAGGATTGCCTTTGCAAGCTCCATCTGTGTTACATTTGAAAGAACCCTCAGAGAGATGCTTCCAATACACCACCTTACATCCAATCTTAGGACTGTACTGAGTCATCTTAAAGACCAGTTTAGCCCATGAAGTAGGCATATTTATTAACCAAGGATAAATACTTTTTGCCATGAAATAAAGATCCCTGCTAAATATAATGAAATATTGATTTCTTGACAATTTCAAAATTTAACTTATTAGTAAATAATATTATAAAATAAATGGTATACATTAAATATGTGTAGATAATAAGCGACTAACAATATATCAAAATAAAAATAAAAATTCAAATCCACCGAATTCACACACCACTCACTGTGTCAGAAAAAATTATTAAAAATTATTAAAGATTATAAAAAAAGAAGAAGAAAAAGAATCAACAAAAATTAACAGTTTGCAATAATTATTGATAAGAGATTTTGATGCTTAAAAAGTTGTTATATTTAGATAATACATATACAAATCTTGGTGATTTAGTTAATATATATTGTGTGCAACAGTTTGAGCATTATTTTCAATATAATAATAATTTAAATAATAACAGAAATATATATTAGAGAATAATTGAAGACATAAAATAAATCTATAAATTATTAACAGTTTGAGCATTATTTGCAATATAATAAATTAAATCGCAATATAAATTAGAACTTGGAAGCATCAACTGAACTAATTAGAAAGTATCAAAGAAACAAAATCAACATACTAATTACTCGACTAATTAAAAATTAAGCATCAAACCAACAAAATAAAAATATACTACTTGTTCACTCCTTGTTCGCGTTCACATTGTCATAGTAACCAAAAACAATACTCACATAATTTGTTGTAGTATGATCATCAATATTTGCATATAAAAAATAAAAAAATTAAAATTGAGAAAGTTTCTAAAAAATGAAGAATTTGAAGAATCAACTAAACATGAACTAACGAATAAAGAGAGGAGAATATTGTGAGAATAAATCAAATAACCATAATGATATGAGCAATACTTTCAATATAGTAATAGTTTATAAATGACAACCAAAATTAGCAATTTGAAAATGTCAACTCCATTATTATAAAATTTATATTTGTTTTAATTTATTTGGTAAAATGTATTCATTTTCTATCAAAAATAAAAACGAACAAATAAAAAATTCAAAATAATAACATTACAGAATACTACTTGATTGAGTTCACCCTGTAATAGTAGACAAAGAAAATAATATAGTGGCATAGCTCATAGTATACCATCACAATCTGCATATAAAAAATATATTAAATGTAATGCAAAATTACTAAACTGATGAAACAATTATTGTAGTAGTGATTTATGTACTAAAAATATTGAAAGACGGCATATATGGTCTAATGCCATAAAATTCTTCATAATTCCACAATTTCTTTATCGACAGTTTATTATTTTTTCTTGTTGCATTGAAGAGGATGGTGGTCAATTTCCTTCAATCATAACAAAACAATTTTACATCAAACATCAGCAATTAAGAAAGAGGGCATATAACACAAAATCTGCATATAAAAAAATATATTAGATGTAATGCAAAATCACTAAATCGATGAAAGAATTATTACGGTAGTAATTTATGTACTAAAAAAATTAAAATATGACATACATGGTCCACTGCCATAAAATTCTTCAGAATTCCTCCATTTCTCTATCTCAATTTATTCTTCTTCCTTGTTTCATTGGAGAGGATGGTGATTATTCTCCTTTAATCATAAACAAAACAATTTCACATCAAACAATTAAGAAAGAGGGCATATAAATAAACAATACACTACTATATGTCCCCTCAATTTTTCTATGAGTGTAATCAAATCTAGATTTTTATTTGAATATATTTTTTGTTAAATAAATGTTTGAATTTGTATTTTGAAGAGTGGCATAAGAATGTGGATGCTGTTGTTAAGAAAAGTATTTTTTAAAGACGTTGATTCTGAAGTTTATATTTATTAATAGGGATAAAGTTAGTTATTATTTGAAATTTAGATATTTTATAGTGGCCAATTTTGAGATTTATTTTTTTAAAGGACGTGGTCTTTTTTTAACTGAAAGTTGTTTATTTCTTTTATTAAATAAAGCAACAATGGATAGAATTTAATAAATTAAAAGGAAAAAGAAACTTTCCCATTTTCCCTATGAAAATTCACAGTTCTAATCATCTTTTTTTTTAAAAAAAATTATTTTTTAAAATTTATCTTTTTATTTTTAAATTATTTTATTTTTTATTTTGATTGAAGCTTTTTTCTTTCTTTTATTAAATAAGGAATGTTGTATGGATAAAATTTAATAATTTTTTTTTAAAAAAAGTAACTATCCCATTTCCCTACGAACAGTTTTTAACTTCTTTTTTTTATAAATCATTTTTTAAATTTACTTATTACTCAATATTTTATTCTAGATCAAATACCATGGATTTATAGATAAATTTAGTTATTATTTGAAATTTGAGTTTTAAATGAATTATTTAGGTATTTTGTTGTGGCTAATTATGAGATTTATATTTTTAAAGGACGTGATTTCCTCCTCTTCTTTTTTTGAACTTAAAATTGTTTATTTATTTTATTAAATAAGGCAACAATGGATAGAGTTTAATAAATTAAAAAATAGAGAAAAAAATAACTTTCCCATTTTTCCTACAATAATCCATGTTTATCTTTCTTTTATTTTTCTTAAAATTATTTTTTAAATATGTTGATTATGAAGTTTATATTTATTAATAGGGATAAAGTTAGTTATTATTTGAAATTTTTAAATTTTAAATTAATTATTTACATATTTTATGGTGGCCAATTTTGAGATTTATTTTTTTAAAGGACGTGGTCTTTTTTTTCCTTCTTTTTTTAAACTGAAAGTTGTTTATTTCTTTTATTAAATAAAGCAACAATGGATAGAATTTAATAAATTAAAAGGAAAAAAAAAAACTTTCCCATTTTCCCTATGAAAATTCACAGTTCTAATCATCTTTTTTTAAAAAAATTATTTTTTAAAATTTATCATTTTATTATTACATTATTTTATATTTTATTTTGATTGAAACTTTTTTATTTCTTTTATTAAATATGAAATGCTGTATGGATAAAATTAATAATTTTTTTTTAAAAAAAGTAACTATCCTATTTCCTACGAACAGTGTTTAGCTTCTGTTTTTTTATAAATCATTTTTTAAATTTACGTATTACTCAATATTTTATTCTAGATCAAATACCATTGATTTGGAGATAAAGTTAGTTATTATTTGAAATTTGAATTTTAAATAAATTATTTAGGTATTTTGTGGTGGCTAATTTTGAGATTTATAATTTTAAAGGACGTGATTTCATCTTCTTTCTACCTCCACGAGGTAGTGGTAAGGTATGCGTACACTCTACCCTCCCCAGACCCCACCTAGTGGGATTTCACTGGGTATG
This sequence comes from Solanum stenotomum, assembly GCF_019186545.1. Classification (NCBI taxonomy): domain Eukaryota; kingdom Viridiplantae; phylum Streptophyta; class Magnoliopsida; order Solanales; family Solanaceae; genus Solanum; species Solanum stenotomum. Next base: position 29,517,400 of record NC_064287.1, read on the forward strand.
TTGTTGTTGTTGTTTGTTGTGATTTCATCTTCTTATTTTTTTGAACTTAAAATTGTTTATTTATTTTATTAAATAAGGCAACAATGGATAGAGTTTAATAAATTAAAAAATAAAGAAAAAAACCTTTCCCATTTTTCCTACGAAAATCCATGTTTATCTTTCTTTAATTTTCTTAAAATTATTTTTTAAAGATGTTGATTATGAAGTTTATATTTATTAATAGGGATAACATTAGTTATTATTTGAAATTTAAATTTTAAATTAATTATTTAGATATTTTATGGTGGCCAATTTTGAGATTTATTTTTTCAAAGGACGTGGTCTTTTTTCCCTTCTTTTTGTTTTAACTGAAAGTTGTTTATTTCTTTTATTAAATAAAGCAACAATGGATATAATTTAATAAATTAAAAGGAAAAAAAACACTTTCCCATTATCCCTATGAAAATTCACAGTTCTAATCATCTTTTTTTAAAAAAAATTATTTTTTAAAATTTTCTTTTATTAAATAAGATATGTTGTATGGATAAAATTTAATAAATTTTTTTAAAAAAGTAACCATCCCATTTCCCTACGAATAGTTTTTAACTTCTGTTTTTTTATAAATCATTTTTTAAATTTACTCATTACTCAATATTTTTTTTCTAGATCAAATACCATTGATTTAGAGATAAAGTTAGTTATTATTTGAAATTTCAATTTTAAATTAATTATTTAGGTATTTTGTGGTGGCTAATTTTGAGATTTATATTTTTAAAGGACGTGATTTCCTCTTCTTATTTTTTTGAACTTAAAATTGTTTATTTATTTTATTAAATAAGGCAACAATGGATAGAGTTTAATAAATTAAAAAATAAGGAAAAAAAAACTTTCCCATTTTTCCTACGAAAATCCATGTTTATCTTTCTTTTATTTTTCTTAAAATCATTATTATTTTTTAATAATAGATTATTTTATTTTAATTCAATTTTGTTCTTTATTTCATTAGATAAGACATGTTGTATTGTTGTATGGATAGAATTTACTAAATATAAAAATAAGAAGGAAAACCTAACTACCCCATTTCCCTAAGAATAGTTTTTAACTTCTGTTTTATAATTATTATTTAAATTTATTTATTATATTTTATTTTTGATAAAATACCTATGATTTACGAGCATTTTCTCTACCGTAAATCGTAATACAGAAGATTCAGTTATTCTTTTAATGTATCCCTATTATTTAGGAGCACTTTTCTAGGAAGAATATAATGTAGTTTTCTCTATTAAAAAAAATTGAATTTTAGAAAACAGTAAAAAGCTCAGTTCTTTTCTTTTTCCCGTGTTTGCATAATTTTATTTTTATTTTCAGATTGTAAATTAATTTTAATATTTTTTAAATTGATGCCAACTTATTTCTTAAAATTCTCACATGACTATCGTGTTGATTTTTATATTTTGAATTTTAAAATAAATAAATTACCCTCAATTTTTACTATTTTAATTTTTTTTTAATTTTGAAAAACAGTAAAAAAAATTCTTATTTTTTCATTTTTTAAAATAAATAATATTAGTAATTTATTATTTAATTATAATACATATAATTAATAATTTATAATTATTTAAAAAGCCCATTTTTTGTGGTGTTGACACGTGGCACTTTTTCTTCTCCTATTATATATAGATAGATTGTGAGTATATATATCTTTAACCTAGAGGCTCATTTTGTTTATATGGACATTCAGATATAATATAGTGCAAATTGTTTTATATCATCAAATTTTTATTATTCCTTTTATTCTGCAAAAGTGTTTAACTTATATATACAAATAATGTAAATAAAACTTTATATTATAAAGTCATCCAAAAGATATCTATACGCATATAACAATCAAAATAAAATTTGTAATTCTTAAAATTAGGTAGTTTTCTTGTCACAAAAAGTAAATATGATATGCTAGTTTATAAATTAGTGTTTATTTAAAACACAATCAAGTATGACAAGAAATTTTGATCAAAAGTTTTCTATTATAGCAGAATGAGTCTGAATTAACTCCCCATCAACTCACCGGGAGGAAGAGGAGATTGATTAATGTGGAGGTCATAGCCCTATCTAATGTTAGCTTTGCAATTGTACCTTTAGCAGGTGAAACTAATATTTATACCGTAAAATTAAACAAGGTTAGTACATTTAGTGTCCTAGATTGCTTATCTATAGATTTAATAAGTCAAGGTTTGATCATAATTATGAGACGGTTAACTCTTCCAAATACTTTGCTATGGACTCAAATCATAGGGAGATGATTTAGTCGATCCATTCAGACTTAATCAATAATATCATGATATCTTGGACGATTGGACATGTGAAAAGAGCCCTAATGGTCAATGTGACAAGGTAACTAATATTATTATCTTATTTCTTGCATATAACTTAAATTATTAGTTTTTTTTTTCTATATCTTGATTCTATAAATTATTGATGAGGAGCTAAAAAAATGATAAGTCAAGAAAATAAGAGATAACTAATCAATCACTAAGCTAGTTGTGACAATGAGTTTAAGTTTAATTCATCATTTGGATAGTGTCTTATTTACACTATCATGGAATTTAAAGTATACTTACAACTAAGAGTCTATAAAATATGAGTTTTGTAATCTTAAAAATAAGGCATGTAATATTTTATAAAATGCAAAAGTTAAATGATAGTTTTATAGTAGTTTTTCTATGATTTGTCTACACTTTGGTTTAGGAGATGTTTTTCTAGATAGTTCCGTTAAAGTTTCTACATTATATCATGAGGCCTCTTATCTATTATAATTATTTTAGTTGCTTAATTTGTGTTAGCATACTTATCTTATTGAATTTGTCTAGCAGAGTAGTTAATAATTTGTTAGTGCAAGATAATAGTGTACAACATTTAAATCATTTAATAAATATTGTAATCTAATGAAAAGAATTGTTGTGTTGTAGGTTTAGTATCATATGAGAAAATGTTTCATATGTTGATCTGTTATAGATGTGTGTAGATATATCTTAGATGGTTACGAGAAAATGGAAGTAGAAGTCGATTCAGAAACAAATATGGTAAAAGAGATTAAGGTAAGATGTTTAATTATTTGACAAATATATATTTTTTATTGTTACAATCATTCTTATAAAGTTATCTTGAATTAAATCAAGATTGGATCTCCAAAACGTCCTTCCAAGAAAAGAAAAAAAGAATCTTCAAACTCAGAGCATACAACAACGAAACAGAAAGAAAACAATGGTGAACTACATTTAGGAAATGAAGTGGCACTCATGTGTGAAATGATCGAGCTCAAAGAAACAAGTGAGTTTGTGGTAGGTTATTAAAATTTTAGTGGTACATAAACAATCCCATGAAGTTGGACAATCACAATTACTATAATGATGTTAAATCCAAGCAGGTTCACTCAATGGATAACCTTAAAGATCTTCCGAACCATAAATCATTTGATAAGTATTCTTCCTCCAATCTCTCTAATGATGATGTACTGATGCGATCATTGGTTCAGAAAGAAGAAACTGAAAGAATTACAAATTTAGATTGCCATGAATTGGTAGTTGTTCTCCACCAGGAATTGGACAAGGTAAAATAGGGTGAAAATAAAGTGTTTGCTCGCCTGAACAAAAGTAATGAGTTGGACTCGGAATTTTCACAAAGTGTAGGTAAGTGATCGATCACTAGCTTAATCCTTTTTTGTAAGTTTTTTATTTTATTTGATTATTATTACCATCATATATGAACAATGAATTTAATAGTCCACAAAATTCATACATTTCAGTATGTGAAAGTTTTGTTTGTGTTATGTATTGTAAATCTTTTTCCCACATTATGTACTAATAAAAATGGATTTGAACTGTATATACAACGAAAATATTTTTATTCACTTGGTAAATTTTAACCTATTATAAAGGTGATATTTATATTGATAACAATATACCTATAACTATTTCATGACAAACGTGATTGTGTAAATATTTTTATATCACTAGAATTTAAGTTAAACAAAACTATTAGCTATATTGCATGAGCATTATCTTTAGTTATTTTTATCAATGACACATCATTTGTGTAGGAAAAGAATGTTCAAGATCTTCAAAATTCGACATGCTTTCTTCCTCCAATGTCTCGATAGATGTCCTTCACTTGATGTCACCATTATTTCAAGAAGTAGAGAATACAAGCTTTGTAAACTTGGAGCTCCAAAATGTTGTTCCTAAAGACAAAGCATAGGGGAAATCAATGATCATGTGGTCTTAACCTTGGCCAAGAACAAAGAATTGACCATCAATTTTTCATACAATGAAGGGATTTAATTTAGCCAAGCAAGCATGCTCTTAACGATCACATTCAATAAGCTACGCGTTTTATATAGTTAGTGATTGCATCTATAGTTTTTAGTAATTAACTTTTAATCCAAAAGAAAATGTTTTAGTTCCATGGTATGATTATTATTATTTTCTTTGTTCCATTTTACCCGATATACTTTTTTCAGTTTATTCTAAAAATAATGATGCATCTCAATATTTGAAAATAATTTAATTTTAAAATTTTAGTTTATGTTCGATGAAATAATTTATAACCACGTAACAATTTTAAGGAAATTTTGGATCATAATTCTTGAAAGTATTTATTTGTTTCTTAAATTTCATGTCTATCATATAAAATTAAGATAAATAAAGTATTTTAAAAAATATTTATACATTGACTTCATTTATTTTTGCAGAAAATATGAAGCAAGTCCCCATTTCACAATCATTAGAAATCGAGAATAATAAGAATGCTCATATGGAGAAGGGATTTCCTTATGACGACAATTATGGAGAAAAAGAAATGAGTGTAAACTTGACAAACAAGGTTAAGTTTGTGACTGCTGCTGATTTCACACTAGATACAGGTATTTTAATCAACTCCTAACAAATTGTAACGACCCGAACTGTTGTTAATTAGAAAAAACAAAAATTCTGGAAATTCTGGGCCACTGTACCGCCAGGACGGGCCAGATGTCGCTAGGGTGGCGGAGCCAGGGCGGGGTAAGTTGGCGCCAGAGCGGGATAGGCGAGACAGAATGTAAATAACGCAAAATCTGATTTTCTCCTTCTCCCTAAAATACCTAATTTCGTCGAAAAACACCTTAGAACCCCCAAAAAGCTGCTCCAAGCTTGAGAAAAAGGGAGGGAGAGTTTTCTAGCGTGAAGATATCGATGGATTGCGGATTTTCGGTCAAGATCACCGTCACAAATCTCGAAACCAAGAATCAAAGACAAAAACTCCATGCAACTGCTTGGCATCCAGGTAGGCTAGGCTTATGAATTGAGTAGTTATAAATTTGTGCTCACTGCATAATATATGTAAATCAACGGTAGGAATTATGCGTAGGCTTTCGTGAACCGAATGAATTATGGTTAAATCCTAGGAAGAAGCCTTAGATGATGAATTAGGGTTAAGTATGGACGAATTCATTCTTACATGCTATACGTGGGTGAGTAGTTTGTTGCTGATGGTTATGATTCTATGATTGTGTGATGTATGTTTGTTCTTGCTTCATTATGATACATGTATGTATGAGAATGTTGCATTATTGATCACACTTGTTGTAAATGAGATAGACGAATGATGAATACCATGAATCATGACTTGATTGTATGAACTTGAGAATATACTTGTGATTGTGATTGTGGCTTGTTGAATGGATCGGGTGTTGCGTTCCGACACACTAACTTGGATTGGTTGCCATGTTCCGGCATAATTGTGGGATCGGTTGCCACGTTTTGGTATAAATATTTGATCGGGTACCACGTTCCGGTATGCTAACTGTTTGGGTTTGGGTTCATGAGAGGACCGATGATTTGATATAATTGTATACCTTGAGGGTTGTGAAATTAAATGTGGTTCGTAAGTTATATTTGATGTGTTTTCCAGAGTTGTAAATGGATATGATGATCTACTTATGTCGTTCTACTTTGTTGATTTAACCCGTTATACATCTCGTTGTTGAGTGAATCCGGATAGACAAGGGTGGTTCGTGAAGTGCAAGGGTGAAAAGTGGGGGTAGTGTACGTGAAGTAAGTGCTTAGGTGGATTTCACTTGGAGAAAGGGATTTGTGTGTAGTGGTCAAAAAGTGTAACGTAATGGACTATGTGTCCATGGCTGGGTAATATGAAGAGGAAGTAAGTGTAACACCTCGCATTTTGAAAGAACTAGAAAGAACTAGAATTAGAAAGAGTTGTTTTTGGAAAGAATGAAAAATCTGGAAATTTGTTAAGTTATGTTAAGTTTGGGTTTTTGGTCAACTTAAAACGATCATAACTGCTAGCTCAAAATGAGTTAGGTGTTCTTCTAGAAACCGTAGGAAAGATCTTGGAATTATCTTTCCAACGCCGCCGAGTTTGCACGATTCTGAGTTCGTATGAGTGAGATATGCCCATTTGAAGTTGGGATGTTCAAATAAGGAAAGTCTGATCCATATTTTAGAAGGGCATTATGGTATTTTACATACCCCATGACTTAATTTCATTTTTGGTAATTAATTGGGGTCTAAACTGATAGGATTCAGTTTATGCTTTTACGATATTGAGTTAGGGTTTTAGAAAAGTGAAAAGAAGAAGAGAAAGGAGGAGAAGGAGAAAGAATGGTCAAGTTCTTCAAGAATTGTTTGTGGATTTCGTCAAGGGGTGATCCCTACGAGGTATGTGATTTTACACCGCATTGGGTTCGTTCACCCACGCACTAAACATGTTTAATTCAACATGAATTCGTCCTAAAAGTTGAATGTTTGTTCTTGATGTATGTTCTTCAATTTACTTTCGTTCTTTAATTTGGGATGAGATTGAGGATTTCTTGAGAGTTTAAGGTCGATTTTAGAATTGTATTTGATTATATTCTTGTGTACATATGCTGGGTATCTGAATCTAAAGAGAATTTGAGGAAAAGAACTGAGTTAAGGCGAATTGGGGGTCAGAAAATAAAGAAGGAACAAGTCGGGCAAATATGGGTACCAGGTCCGCGTCGCGAACCTATTCCTCAGGATTGAAAAAGTTGTCTTCACGTCACAGAGCGGTCACACACCGTTCTGCCTCAAAATTTATTTCGCAACCAAATGATTAAATGCATCTCCGCGTCGCGGACTTGCTTCCATACAGTGATTTCTTGATATTTTCTCGTGTTTAACTATCTAAAAACACTCATAAACATCATGAGATCTTACCTATCAAAAATCTCAATCCTTGAATCCATAATTCAATTCAAGGATGAGTTAAGAGTCTAAGTCAAGAGAAGTTAAGAGCCAAGTCAATAGAAGTTCATAGAGTCTTCCAAAAGTCTTTTACAATTGATTTAACTTTGTTTTAAGACATGAGATTTGAGTTGAGTAAAGAGTAAAGTTGAAGTTCATTTCTTCCAAGTATATGGGGACTATGTATTCCCAAAGAGTTAAAATGTTTTCACATTTAAACAAGAAAAAGAAACCTTGATTTCCAAAGAGCCTTTGAGCTAATTTTCAGAAAAGAGTAAGTGCTTTCACAATTAAGCAAAAGAGGAAACTTTGATTTCAAGATAGCCTTTGAGCTAAGTTTCTGAGCAATTATCTCAAATCACAGAAAGAAGTATGTTTTAAACATAAGTGCCAGTATCATTTTTTAGGAGTAGTATTGAGAATCGATATGGGGGAGAGTTCAGACAACTCATAGCCCCCATAAACCATGTAGCCACCATGGGTAGAAAAAGGGTCACACTTTTTAGATGATTCTTTAGTGTTTTTTGGCATAGACTAGTGGATCCACTTAGTAGTTCAGGTTCTATACCCTCGGCAAGGTATAAGACGACCCTGACAGCGTGAGGCTAAACGTTGTATCATCACAATAACTCTTACGTGATAGTTTTTGGTTAGAGAAACTCCCACAGAAGTAATTGTTTTTTTATATACACAGTTTATTTGTATTTTTACATACATTTCTGATTTATAGTGTTTCTTTGCATACACACAGAGTATTATTGTATTTCCAAATACACAGAGGTGACATACATGTTTTAAATAACTTTTCTTTATATTTCACTTGTTTTATACTGCTTTATATTGAAATGAGTTCAATTAAGTTGAGTTGAGTTGGGCCAGGTAAGTTCTTCAGTTCCTTTCAACCTTATGTCTTGTTATAGAATTTCCCTCGCATACTCATACATTCAACGTACTTATGCCAATTGGCCTGCATCTTAATATATGCAGACATAGGTAACTAGGATCATTATCCAGCGCCTCGTTGATCCAGTTGAGCATTCAGAGTCAGTTGGTGAGCCTCCATACTTTCCGGAGGGTATCATTTGCTTTTTAGTATTTCATTTGTTAGGATGATCGGGGGTCTTATCCCGACATCCATCTCTGTTGTTTTAGAGGCTTTATAGACAGTCAGAAGTTAGTTCTTGAGTTTTCTATTTCCTATTTTAATGGTTGAGACTTGAGTTGCCATTTTGGCTAAGTTTAATATTCCTTAAAGATATTTGCATGAGTTATCCTTTGAGACTTTTTCTTGTGTTTAAGTCTTCCGATTAGCAAATAAGCCGGGACAAGGGTTCATTTGGGGGCAGCACTGGTTCTCGAGTCCGACCACGTACGGGGTGTAGGCTCGAGGTGTGACAATAAGGGTATGACGTGAGCGGTTAGTTGGAATGCTGGTAGTTGTATTGGGGACTTGTCTATGTGTTAGAATGGTTAGGATTTGATGAAGTACCTGGTAATTAGGTTGGTCTAGAAAGTGGTTAGTAGTAAGAGTACTAGTGTAATTCGAAGGTATTTTGAGAGAGGGTAAAGGCGGAGAAGCGAGTGATTTATTTCATGATCTTACTAGTTAGTTTCTAATGTTATGTGGTGGGCGTCGGGTTGACCGATGATGCCTATCAGTACGTGTGTTTTGTACTGATACTACTCTTGCTATGTCTTTTGACATAGTCTCGATGCAAGTTGGTGGTGATGTTTCATTAGGTGAATACGAAGAAAATCTCCAACAGCTTCTATCTTTCCTTCCGCATGGTGGGAGCTGTGTCTTTATTTATTATGTCGAGTTGTACTCGTAGTAGCTCTTGTACCTGTTTAGACTAGTTCTTTGGGGGTATTAATTTCTTTACAAGTCTTAACTAAAATTGTGTTAAAGGTTGTTATTATATTTTATTTCCATTTTTTTTCAAAATTTTCCGCATGTGTTAACTATTGGCATATGAGGGTTCTCCTACTTAGGTGTTAGAGTGGGTGGCCGCACGACCCGGTGGGTTGGGTCGTGACAAATTAGTATCAGAGCCTTGGTTACCGGTCTCCTATTACAAGAGCAAAATGTGGACTAGATTCCTGCGGATTGTTGTGTTGACGTCCATATCTAGTCTTCAAGAAGCTAGAAAGCATTCTAGGAAATTGTTCCACTCATTCTCTGCTTTCGTACGAAAGTGTCACTTGTGGTATGAGTTGAGTCCAATTGGTATCTCAATAAAATGGACGGGACGTTGTGGTCACAATTGAAGGAACACAAGCAAGGTAAATTGGAACCGAGAAGGTTCCAATTGGTATCTGACCCTAGGGGCGGTGTAAATACATGGATGATCGGTAATGGTTATCCATGGAGCGAACTAACTAATAATTTGGACTTGACTGTGTGTGTATCTTGGAAACTGTGAATACGTGATTCTTGCTGTCTGAACTAACTACAAATATGAAGTTGTAATTGCTTGAATGTGATGAGGTGATTATGTGGACTATAAATGTGTGTCTGAACCTTGTTACGTGCAATATGTTGGCCTAGTTGTTGAAAATACATGAAATGTAATAGTATCGTGAAAACTCATTGTGAAAAGAAGGCCCAAACTAGATTCGAAGTGGGGGTTTAGATAAAATCTCGAGTCGATTTGTGAGGAAGATCTGAATGCGTCTTGCGCTTGTGTAATAACCGCGTGAATGTCTGGGTGTATCCTAGGGATGCGTGGGTTGTGGTGCTAAACTAGCAAGAACGGATTGGTGCGTATATTGTAGGTTTGACTTGGAGAAAACAATGATTATCCTAGTTATGAGGGTTACTCTAAGAATCCTAAGTTAAGCTGGGAACCTTGGTGCAATTTAGAAAAGAGAGAAATCCCAGAAAAAAAAATCTTTGCAGAGGTTCTGTTTTCGTTTTGGCTGCTGGGGCGGGATTATTCCCGCCAGGGTGGTACTGCCAGAGCGGGATTTCTCCCGCTAAAGCAGAGTGAGGCGAGGCAGAACCTCAACCTACCTTCTCTAGTTTTTCCAAGTTCCTGATAACGACCCCAAATGGTATCCAGGCTGACCCCTGCAACTCTATCAGTGTTCAACAATTGAGAATAGTTTATAAAACTTAGTAATTCACATTTTTCTACGAAAAGGGCAGAAAAACTAGCATCCATGTGCTTACAAAAATATAAGAAAAGCAAAAGATAAAAACAAAGTTGTTCAAAAAGTGCAATTCCAATAAGGGGGAAAGCCAAATCAAGAACCCTCGGACTGGGTGGTGTGAACATCTGAGTCTAGATCCTTCAGAGGAACAAGGCCTGTCACAGCCTCGTCCAAGAAGGTAAAGTGTTGGAAATCTCCTTTCTCGACCCGGGGGAGCCCCTGACCAGGGGCAACGCAAGTGAATATGGTCCTCACGATCTTTCATATCCGGACCATCAAACAATCCCTCTCCAGACCCTTCATCCACTCCTGGCATAGCTCACGACAGAGCATCTCGACCTCTAGGGTAGTGCTGTGCGGGATCAGGGTGAAGTCAGCAAAGACAGATCCTCCTCGACCCGTGCACCTGAGAGTGGGGCCTCGTCGTCCGAACCCACGACCGCCTTACTATTGCTAGCCCTGCACGTTCTCCTCCTTTTACTCTTGGAAGTAGAACCTGCTCTAACCAAAAGAGTGTGAAGGAGGGATCCATAGGAAGTACCTCATCCGCGTCAAAAGGTGGCACTCCTACCCGCTTGCACAACACAACAATAAGTCCCGGTAGGAAGAAAGCCTTCTTGTTACCCCAGTAGAACATCTTCCACTCCAAAATGATCTGCGCCCCCACATTCAACTTGATGCCCTGTATAGCGCATGCCACCACCAATGCCCAAGGAAAGGTCACGTCGGTGAAGTTGCCCGACGGGCGGAACCTCCTTGTCAGTAAGTGTAGCCACATCTTAGAATCAGGCGACCAATCCGTGTTGTAATGCCCTCCGCAGTGGCCCAATAGACTCGGTTCCGACGAGCAGGCTCCACTAGGGTGTCTCTCATCCGTTCCAGATCTATCTCCCTCAGCTTGGCCTTGTACTCAGCATTCGAGACCTCCAACACCTCTAGAGCCTCATTAATGGCAATGGAGTTCAGGGGAATGTCAACTCCCCGAATACGGATGATGGGGTGAGGATCTTCCCATTGCACAGTAGGCAGGATGACATAGAACTACCTCACCCAAGTGGAATGTGCATTTGGGGGAGCCTCAGTCAGTGGAGCCCATCCGAACTCATCAGGCGAGCATAAAAGGCAGGAGCCTTCTCCTCCAGCTTAAGTAAGATGAAACCTCTCTCCCAGCAGAATCCAGTGTTTCTATTGTCATAATGCTTTTCCCGACTCGCGACATCGGGTAACCGAATGAAAGGTAAGTTTTCTTCAGTTAGACCTACCATTTAGAGGGCCTACAATAAGTTAAATATAAGTTAGAACACGATCGGAATAGACAGGCTAAGGCTAAAGGGAGAGGAGAGAAATTTCCAAGTTAAAGGATGCAAGCCACTGGTCTGGCATATCCCGCCACAGCGGCCAAAATCCCGCTAAGGTGGGATTATGAAGGCCACCACAGCGGGATGAACAGCAGAAGCGATCATGGTGTCTCTTCGTCCCAAAATCTCATTTTTCGATAGAATTCCAGCAGATCAGAGTATATTAACTACCCTAGAATCTAAATATGCTATCATACTACCAAATAAACCCCTAAACAGTGCCCAAATTTGAGTTTATGTCAAGAAGACATTTCAACTTCCCCCACCCATTGTGTACCGATTCAATCTTGTTTTTTACGAAATCCTTACGTCCAAAACGTCGTGAGACGTTGGGGACGTAAGGGAAGTACTCATGCTACGTTTTCCTACCAAATCAAGCAAGCTATGTTCAAATTCAAAAATGACCCCCAAATACAATTTCTGATCTATTGTTAAACAACATACAACAATACTTAAGTATATAGTGAATTGAAAAAACGCGAGGAATGATAATTTACCGTGAAAACGACATTCGGGACAAAGCAAATTGAGAGAGTTTGGGAGTTTTGTGTGTAGAGAGGGAGAAATGGGAAATTTCCCCCCTTTCTCCCCTTTACTGTTTCCTGATCTCCCACCTTAGCGGGAGATCCTCGCCACAATTACTTTGCCTAAGCTGGAGGGTTACCGCCCTGGCGGGCCGAACTCTGTAGTTTAACCACATTCATTTCTTCATGTGCTGCCTTCATTTTCTTCTAAGTCTTTGGGTATAGTACCTTTCTCATGTCAACTAGTTGGAAAAAAAGTCACCATTCTTCGTGGTTTCGTGATGGCCTATTCGTTAGTTTGGAAGTACTCCAGAAAATAGGGCGTGTGATTATCCATGTATTAATCATTCAGGGACGAACGAGGGGTAAATTTGTATCTATTGTAATGACCCGAACCATTGTTAATTAGAAAAAAAAAATTAGGGAAATTTTGGGCCACTGTCCCGGCAGGGCTGGCAAGATGTCGCTAGGGCGGTGGCGCCAGGGCGGGGTAAGTTGGCGCCGTAGCGGGATAGGCGAGACAAAATGTAAATAATGAGAAATCTTATTTTCTCCTTCTCCCTAAAATACCTAATTTAGTCATAAAACACCTTAGAAACCCCCAAAAAGCTATTGCGAGCCTAGGAAAATGAGAGGGAGAGATTTCTAGCGTGAAGATGTCAATGGATTATGGATTTCGAGTCAAGATCACCGTCATGAATACCAGAAACAAGAAGCAAAGACCAAAACTCTGTGCAGCCGCTTGGCACCCAGGTAGGCTAGGTTTATGAATTGAGTAGTTATAAATCTGTGCTCACTACGTAATATAGGTAGATCAACGATAGGAATTATTTGTCTGCCTTCGTGTATCGAACAAATTATGGTTAAATCCTAGAAAGAAGCCCTAGATGATGAACTAGGGTTAAGTATGGCCGAATTCATACGTGGGTGAGTAGTCGTAGATGATGGTTTTGATTCTATGATTGTGTGATGTATGTTTGTTCTTGCTTCATTATGACATGTATGTATGTGAATGTTGCATTATTGATCACACTTGTTTTAAATGAGATAGGCGAATGATGAATGCCATGAATCATGACTTGATTGTATGAACTTGAGAATATACTTGTGATTGTGATTGTGGCTTGTTGAATGGATCGTGTGTTGCGTTCTGATACACTAACTTGGATTGGTTGCCACGTTACGACATAATTATGGGATCGGTTTCCACATTCTGGCATAAATATTTGATCGGGTACCACGTTTTGGTATGCTAACTGTTTGGGTTTGGGTTCCATGAGAGGACCAATGATTTTATATAATTGTATACCTTGAGGGTTGTGAAATTGAACGTGGTTCGTAAGTGATATTTGATGTGTTTTTTGGAGTTGTAAATGAATATGATGATCTACTTATGTTGTTGTACTTTGTTGATTTAACCCGTTATGCATCTCTTTGTTAAGTGAATCTGAATTGACAAGGGTGGTTCATGAGTTGCAAAGGTGAAAACTGGGGGTAGTGTACGTGAAGTAAGTGCTTAGGTGGATTTCACTTGGAGAAAGGGATTTGTGTGTAGTGGTCAGAAAGCGTGACGTAATGTACTATGTGTCCATGGCTGGGTAATATGAAGAAGAAGTAGGGGTATGACGTGAGCGGTTAGTTGGAATGCTGGTAGTTGTATTGGGGACTTTTCTATGTGTTAGAATTGTTAGGCTATGATCAAGTACCTGGTAATTAGGTTGATCGAGAAAGTGGTTAGTAATTAGAGTACTAGTGTAATTCGGAGGTATTTTGAGAGAGGGTAAAGGTGGAGAAGTGAGTGGTTTATTTCATGATCATACTAGTTGGTTTCTGATGTTATGTGGTGGGCGTCGGGTTGACCGATGATGCCTACCAGTATGTGTGTTTTGTACCGATACTACTCTTGCTATGTCTATTGACATAGTCTGGATACAGGTTGGTGATGTTTCATTAGGTGAAGACAAAGAAAATCTCCAGCAGCTTTTATCTTTCTTTCCGCATGGAGGGAGCTGTGTCTTTATTTATTATGTCCAGTTTTACTCGTAGTAGCTCTTGTACCTGTTTAGACTAGATCTTTGGGGGGGTTAATTTCTTTACAAGTTTAAACTAAAATTGTGTTAAAGGTTCTTATTATATTTTATTTCAATNTGACGTGAGCGGTTAGTTGGAATGCTGGTAGTTGTATTGGGGACTTTTCTATGTGTTAGAATTGTTAGGCTATGATCAAGTACCTGGTAATTAGGTTGATCGAGAAAGTGGTTAGTAATTAGAGTACTAGTGTAATTCGGAGGTATTTTGAGAGAGGGTAAAGGTGGAGAAGTGAGTGGTTTATTTCATAATCATACTAGTTGGTTTCTGATGTTATGTGGTGGGCGTCGGGTTGACCGATGATGCCTACCAGTATGTGTGTTTTGTACTGATACTACTCTTGCTATGTCTATTGACATAGTCTGGATACAGGTTGGTGATGTTTCATTAGGTGAAGACAAAGAAAATCTCCAGCAGCTTTTATCTTTCTTTCCGCATGGAGGGAGCTGTGTCTTTATTTATTATGTCCAGTTTTACTCGTAGTAGCTCTTGTACCTGTTTAGACTAGATCTTTGGGGGGGTTAATTTCTTTACAAGTTTAAACTAAAATTGTGTTAAAGGTTCTTATTATATTTTATTTCAATTTTTTTTTCAAAATTTTCCGCATGTGTTAACTATTGGTATATGAGGGTTCTCCTACTTAGGTGTTAGAGTGGGTGTCCGCACGGCCCGGTGGGTTGGGTTGTGACACAAATGCATGAGATAATTCCAACATTTATACAATTAGTGTGTGTCTGGTTTGGAAATAAACATTTAATTATTTTCATGTTTGGTTGGTAAAACTTTGTGGAAATAATATTTTTAAAAGGAAAATAAGTATGTTAAAACTAAGAAAAACTACTTCTCTTACGGAATTAGGGAAAACAAGTAATATAAGTGACATTCTACACTAATTGTCTAATACCCATCATCCAATCACATTAGTGATATTCTATACTAATTATCTAATATTCATTCTCCAGCACATGTCACAATCAATCACATAGCCCTCATATCTACTACCTCACACCCCTACCATCATAACCATCACTTGTCTAGTTTGTCAAAACTATATACTAATATATCTGAGATTATAATTTTACTTATATACAAATATTAGAAAATAAGTTAAAATCCACTTATTTTTAGGAATAAATGGTGGTCAATGATGTTAAGTCTATGTCCACATACAATTTTACACTAAATAGAGGTATTTTTCACCATAAAATCTCTTTGTGAATGCACTAGATAAATCACAAGAATTATATTCACCACAAAACATTGAATGATTGCACTGAATAGATCACAAGAATTATACAATTAATGTGTAAATATTTAGTTTGAGTTCTTTTACATAATCAATACTATTAGCTACATTAATTTTCTTTTTAATATTAAATCTTCACATAATTTGCAGGTGGAAATGACAAGGAGGGAGTATGCAGTACTACAAACTTTGCCCTACACGAAGTTGCTCCTCCAATGAAAATAGACAATGCAAAAGAGGGAGACAAGACTACACTTGAGGACTCGCATGGAAAAGAGGATCATCTAATCTCTCATGATAACATTTTTATAAATATGGATAATTTTGATCTTTTCACACCTAAAGAAGGTAGTTTCTCAATGTATAAGTCTTTTAGAAAATGAAAAATTTAATGAGTTACAAGAACTTGAAATATCATATTTTATTTTCACATAACTAATGTCATTTACCATATTACATTGATGAATATTTTTTTCTAAATGTGCAGGATTAGACTATCCCTTTCTACTATACGGATAGAAAATTATTATTTTGAAGATGCTTATACTCCCAATATCAAGGACGTGTAATCATCTTACGAAAATTGTTGGCACCATTGAGCTAATGAGACACTAATATATCTTTGTCCTAGTAGTTGTTTGTGTTGAGATATACTATTAATCATGTTGTTGAGTTATAATATTTTATTTCAGTTAATCTAAGTAAGGACTATTTTTTTTATTTTTTATTGTATTAAAGTCTTTATTTGAATAAATTATTGTGTTAATATGTGTGTTCATTACTTATATAGTAGACAATTTTTGTGTACGAAGTTATCTAACTCATGCACGAAAGATTCAAATTATCGGTTCTCATAAGTTATAAATTAATGTTCACAATTAAATATGAAGTAGGAAAAACATCTTGATGATTGTAGAACCAGATTAAATATAATTTGATCTAAATTATGGGAGTGGTCATATTCCAACTTCTTATGCTAGAACATTCCATATATATTAAACGAATTAAGAAGAGATTTTTGTTTATGTCACGATCCAAGCCTATATCCTGGACGTGGCCGGCACTCGAGAAGCATTGCTGGTCCTCAAGCAAACCCTCATCCTGGCTGACTACAAGTAGATGACTAACTCAAGCATACATAAGTATCAAATAAAGAAATGATTAAAAACAGTTTACCGAATCTCATCTTCTGTAATGACCCTCCAGATCATTTCTGTGTACCCGCCTTCTTTTCATCGGTTAGAGCTTTCCTACAATGACCCCAAGTAATTTATGACTTGTTGGCACTGACAGTTCGGTCGCCTGGTCATTCGTTTGGATTTTGTGCAGCTTTTCGTGTTTTAGATGCCTTGAAGCTTGAAAAGTTACTTTTAGTCAGTTCATCAGGAAAACAGCCTTAGAACAGAATTTTGACAATTCCATCAGCTCTAGAATGGCCAAATTAAGCTAGAGGTGTGGTTGACTCGAGTCCCGAGGCTTTCGGTGCGAGTTTAAACCATTTTCAGCCTAGAAAACTGGCAAGCGGTTCACTATGGTCAACATTCATGGAAATGTGTCTGAATGAAAATTTTGACAGCGCGGTTAGCCATGGAATGTAGAGTTTGGTCTAGAACGACCTTTCTGAGCCCCTTAGTGGATTTTGGTTAAAAATGGCCTTTGGGAGTGGGACCCACTTTTTATCAAGATGACCTCTGATGGAAATTTGGACTCTGCCATTGAATCCAGAATATCAAATTTAGCAGGGTAGCATATCTATATTTTTTTATCGAGTTCAGAACGAATCCCGAGCACCCTATCGGAGATTTTAAAGTTGGAATAAAAAAAATCAGTTTTTCAGCTAATATATATAGCTGGTGCAGGCCATTTCTGCCTCATTTCTCAACTTCATACCTTCATAACTCTCTCTTTTCAAGTCCGATTTTGGTGATTCTTGGGGCTATCTTGAGTGGTTTTTCAAGCAGAACGTGTTGGAATTCGTATTTGAAGCTTCGTTGGAGGAAAGAAATATGTTTTAGCTGCTGCCATAGATCATTTTCGAGCTCAATTTTTTGGAAATTTTGGAGGACGATTTATTGGCTATTTTAGGTTCGAATTTGGTGATTCAAGAGCCTATACTGTGGAATTTTTCATGAAGATCGTCGTGGTGTGGTTAGTTTCAGCAGTTGGCCCTTGTTTATGGTAACTTCTTGTAAATAGCAGCTGCCATTGTTGTTCACTTTTAGCGTCATTTTGAGTTTTTCGTTGAATGTTCCTATTGGGACTGTTCCGAGACCCGAATAGTGTTCCAATTTGGAAAACAAGTTCAGGAAGCTGTTTAGAATTTATTTTTTGGGTTAATTCTGGAGTTTTCGGTGCGGGTCCCACTTTCCCTATTTTTGATCCCAAAATTGGTCTGCCTCTTTTTCTTGCAAATTTTGTGTCTACACGACCGTAACGACGTTGTGATTTTGTTTTTGATAGTGCGGCAGTAAACCAAGGTCGTTCAAAAGGGAAAAGCTCCGGTGGAGTAGATTGGAGGGCATGTTCGGCCCACAGGTAGGCTACAACTTCCCTTTTCTTTTAGATTGTGTCTGAATATGTGAGCATATGTGTATTTGCATTAATATTGGGGCAGGGAACTAGATTAGCGTGCTATGTTCGATATAATTCATATTTAGGCTATATCCGGATTCAGCGGGTAATTGAATTGTTATATTTAATAATCCTTGCTTCCTTGATTGGTCTGGTTTTGACTTATGAATTATATTAGAGCGTGTTTGGCCTTAGTCTAGACTTAGAGTAGTGATGCCATAGACTCATGATTGCTCAGAGCCGATAGATTATATAATTTCTGCCTCGGTGTAACTTTGAGCGGCGTAGGTCCTAGTAGACTGATATAGAAGACTTGGGTCTGATATAGATGAGCCTTCGTTAGGAAATGACTGAACAGTGGGGTCTTAACATCTATAATTCCCGTATGATCCTAACTTTCTGCATTTCTGGCCGCCCTCTAGGCCCGTTCGGTTCTCTTGTCACTGTGAGATGGTTAGAGGATATAAAAGATGGTTACGGAGATTTACCCATGACTTTTAGATGCGGGAATACTAGGATGGCTTATGAGGAAGCTTTACGTTATCATGGTAACTTAACATGAGGTTTCACCCGCGGTTCGAGGTCTGGGATTTGTTCTTCCTGCAGCTACTTATTTACCCTCCTATAATGGAGTCGACATACCGAGTCCCCCCTGGGTTATATCACTTTATCTATAAGTAGTCGACATTCGCGGTTCGAGGTCCGGGATCTGTGCAATCCTTTGCAGAGTTCGGCTCTATTGGCGTATCTACTATAGGCATACTCAACCGCGGTTCGAGGTCCAGGCTCTTTGTTTCCTTTCTTTCATAGCTCGAGAATACTGACATTTCTGTAATGCAGCGGGTTACAGATCTCCTTTAGTGTTTGTTTAGCTTCTCTGTGTACATGTCGGGCTTATGGGGGTTTGTTCATGTTTTTACTTCAATTAGCTCACGAGTGTACCTCATGGGATTATGGGGGCTAGCTGGAGTAGTCACCTTAGGTTTGTTTGCCTTACTCTCGTGTGCATACCTCTACTTTTTAAGTTCGTGACCTTTATATGTGTTTTATTCTAGTATTTACTATTGCTTTACCTTTCTTACTCAGTCGGCCTATGATGCCTACTGGGTAGCTTTTCACTGGTACTCATACTACACTTTATATCTATTTTCATGATGCAAGACCGAACACCAATCATCAGCGCCTCCATTTGAACCAGTAGCAGCCAGCATCCGAAGATGAGGGTGAGCACGACATCCTTCTGTACATATATTTTATGGCTCATCTTCTATACTTGAGACAGGTCCTTTGTAGTTGCGTATATTTTTGTATGTTGGTCCACTTTTGGGACTTGTACTCTTAGTATGGATCTATACTTGTGACTTCCAGGTTCTGGGAGGGATTTAGTTCATATTTATGTATTCTTTTGACTTGCCTTATTCCATTTTGTTGTGATTGTTTCTACCACTTAGTTTTTGCCCTTTAACCCACTACTACCTGTTTTGGGTTTCTAGTTGGCTTTTCTACTGGTGGGATATAATAGGTACCATCACAACTCGGGGAATTGGGTCGTGACAAGTTGGTATCAAAGCCAGGTTGTTCATTTGTCTCATTTGTACAGAGATAGCGTGTAGTAGAGTCCTGCGGATAGGTGCAGAGACGTCTGTGACTTCTCTGTGAGAGGCTATAAGATGTCATTAGGAACATTCTTTATGTTGTATCATCTCGTGCAGTGCATGTTTCATTGGTTTTCATGGAATCTCACTTGTTTCACTCTTTCGCACGAATGGCTCATAGACATGGTTCACCCAGTGATGACGATCCACCTGTGGCAGCAGAGAAATCCCCGGCCAGGTGTAGAGATCGACCACAGGGTAGGGTTAGGGGTCCAATACAAGCCCCAGACAGAGATATAGCTCTAGCCCCAGTACAGGAGCCTCAGGATGCCCCTATTCCCCCTCAGTCGGAGGGTCCAGGTTTAGTCTAATCGCCAGCCGCACTGGTCATGACTCCTGCTCTTCATGCAGCTATTTCCCAACTACTTGCAGCTTTGGTGGGTGTAAAGCAGGTCCCGACACCAACTCCAGTTCCACAAGTACAGCAGGAGCAACCATCTCCAATTCCACTTGTATAGCATGAGCAGCCCGGTCTAGTTCCACTAGTACAGCAGGAGCGGCCTTCAGCTCCCGTTCCAGGAGGGAACCCAACCAGAGTGCCTCCGGCCCCCATGTTGTAGGAGGTGTTACACTATTCCAAGAGTAGAGGATGCTCAGATATTTCCTCAGATTAGAATCACTGAGGTTTTCAGGGGGAGTTGGAGAGGATTCCCATGAGTTTGTGACTTCCTGCCGTGACCGATTGCACGCTTTGAGTTTGTTGGAGTCCCGAGGGGCAGATTTCATTGCCTATTAGCTTGACGGACCCGCCAGGTAGTGGTGGCAGACATATATGGAGACTAGGCCAGTCGGGTCCCCTTCGGTGTCTTGGTCGAAGTTTTCAGAGGCCTTCTAAGCTAGATTTGTTCCCAGGAGTCTCAGAGATAGGCTCTACGATCAGTTTTTGAGGTTGGAGCAGGGCTCCATGACCGTGTCTGAGTATGAGGTGAGATTTTTGGAGCTCTCCGGGAATGCTACTATGATATTACCCACGGAGGAAGAGAGGATCTGGTTTTTTGTTCTAGGTCTGAGGACCCAGTTGCGGGTTGAGACCAATTCTTTGGTTATAACAGGCCGTTCTTTTCTAGATATAGTTGATCACCCCTATTCCATCGAGCAGTTCCATCGCGAGGCTCAAGAGGGCCCGTCATGTCGGTAGCTACACTGGACCCCGTTACAGGTCCAGAGATTGTCTGGGCAGGCCCCAACAACAGTTCCCCAACTTATTTGATCCCTTAGGTATATCCTTATCCTTACTTTCGTGGACTAAAGTTCTCTTTGTAGTGTACCTGCCTTCTTTTCGTCAATTAGAGCCTTCCTACAGCCTCCTGGCACTGATAGTTTGGTCGCCTAGTCGTTCGTTTGGATTTTGTGCAGCTTTTCGTGTTTTAGAGGCCTTGAAGCTTGAAAAGTTACTTTTAGTCAGTTCATCCATAAAACTGCCTCAGAATCAAATTCTGATAGTTCCATCAGCTTCGAAATAGCCAAATTAGCATAGAGGCATGGTTGACTCAAGTCCTGAGGCTTTCGGTGCGAGTTTAAACCATTTTTAGCGTTTTAGCCTTCAAAACTAGCTAGCGGTTGACTTTGGTCAACATTCTTNTGGTCGCCTAGTCATTCGTTTGGATTTTGTGCAGCTTTCCGTGTTTTAGAGGCCTTGAAGCTTGAAAAGTAACTTTTAGTCAGTTCATCCATAAAACTGCCTCAGAATCGAATTCTGATAGTTCCATCAGCTTCGAAATAGCCAAATTAGCATAGAGGCATGGTTGACTCAAGTCCTGAGGCTTTCGGTGCGAGTTTAAACCATTTTTAGCGTTTTATCCTTCAAAACTAGCTAGCGGTTGACTTTGGTCAACATTCTTGGGAAACATGTCCGAATGAAAATTTAGACAGCGCGATTAGCCCCAAAATGTCGAGTTTGGTCTAGAACGACATTTCCTTCGACTCCTGAGGCCTACGATCTCATTTCGAGCCCCTCGATGGATTTTGGTTAAAAATGGCCTTTGGGAGTGGGACCCACTTTTTATTGAGATAACCCCTAATGGAAATTTTGAATGCACCGTTGAGTCTGGATTGTTGAATCTAGTAGGTTAGCATATATATTATATTTTTATCATATTCAGAACGAATCCCGAGCACCGCATCGGAGATTTTAAAGTTGGAATAAAAAAATCAGCTTTTCAGCTAATATATATTGCTTGTGCAGGCCATTTCAGCCTCATTTCTCATCTTCAAACCGTCATAACTTTCTCATTTCAAGTCCGATTTTGGTGATTCTTAGGGCTACCTTGAGTGGTTTTTCAAGGAGAACGTGTTGGCGTGGTTGGAATTTGTTTTTGAAGTTTCGTTGGAGGAAAGAATTATGTTTTAGCTGCTGCCATAGCTCATTTTCGAGCTCAATTTTTGGGAAATTTTGGAAGATGATTTCTTGGCCGTTTTAGGTCCGAATTTGGTGATTCAAGAGCCTATATTGTGGAGTTTTTCGTGAGGATCATCGTGGCTTGGTTGGTTTTAGCAGTTGGGTTTTTCTTTCGGGTACTTTCTTGTAAATAGCAGCTGTCATTGTTGTTCATTTTTAGCGTATTTGTTGGTTTTTTGTTGTATATTCGTGTTGGGACCGTTCTGTGGTCCGAATAGAGTTCTAATTTGGAAAACAAGTTTAGGGAGCTATTTCGAACCTATTTTTGGGGATAATTTAAGAATTTCCAACGCGGGTCCCACTTTCCCATATTTGACCCCGAAATTGGTCCGCCTCCGTTTCCTGCGAATTTAGTGTCTAAACAACCATAACGGCGTTTTGATTCATTTTTTGACAGCGTGGCAGTAACCCAAAGCTATTCGAAAGGGAAAAGCTCTGGCGGAGTAGTTTGGAGCATGCTTATTCGGCCTTTAGGTAGGCTACGACTTTCCTTTTCTTTTACATTAAGTCTGAATGTGTGAGCGTTTGTGGATTTGCATGAATATTGGGGCAGGGTACTAGATTAGCATGCTATTTTCGATAAAATTCACACTTAGGTTATATCCGATTCAGCCGGTACTTGAATTGTTATATTTGATCATCCGTGCTTCCTTAATAGGCATGGTTTTGACTTATGAGTTATATTGGAGCATATTTGGACTTAGTCTAGACTTAGATTAGTGATGCCATAGACTCACGATTGTTCAGAGTTGATAGATTATATTATTTCTGCCACGGTGTGACTTTGAGCGGTGTAGGTCCTGGTAGACAGATATAGCAGACTTAGGCCTGGTAGAGATGAGCCTTAGCTTAGCAGTAACTCAGTTGTGGGTCTCAACATCCATAATTCCCATATTATCCTAACTTTCTGCATTTCCGGCTGCCCTCTAGGCCCATTCGGTTTTCTTGTCACCGTTAAATGGTTAGAGGATATAGAAGATGGTTACGAAGAGTTACCCATGACTTTTAGATACGGGAATACTTGGATGGCATATGAGGAAGCTTTACGTTGTCGTGGTAACTTAACATGAGGTATCACCCGCGATTCGAGGTCCGGGATCTGTTCTTCCTGTTGCTGCTTATTTACCTTCTTATAATAGAGTTGACATACCAAGTCTCCCCCGGGTTATATCACTTTATCTATGAGTAGTCGACATCCACGGTTCGAGGTCCGGAATCTGTGCTATCCTTTGCAGAGTTTGGCTTTATCGACGTATCTACTATCGGCGTATCTACTATAGGCATACTCAACCGCGGTTCGAGGTCCAGACTCTGTGTTTCCTTTCTTTCATAGCTCGGGAATACTGACATTTCTGTAATGCATCGGGTTTACAAATCTTCTTTAGACTTTGTTTAGCTTCTCCTTGTACATGTCGGGCTTATGGGGACCAGTTTGAGTAGTCACCTTAGGTTTGTTTGCCTTACACTCATGTGCATACCTTTACTTTTTTAGTTCGTGACCTCTATATATATTTTATTCTGGCATTTCCTATTGTTTTTACCTTTCTTACCCAGTCGGACTATGGTGCCTACTGGGTACCTTTTCACTGGTACTCATACTACACTTTATATCTATTTTCATGATGCAGGACCGAGTATCAATCATCAGCGCAACCATTTGAACCAGTAGGAGCCATCATCAAGAGACGAGGGAGAGCACGTCATACTGATCATCGTCCTCTCCTTCTGTAGATATATTTTGTGGCTCATCTTTTGTACTTGAGATAGGTCATTTGTAGTTGCGTATATTTCTGTATGTTGGTCCACTTTTGGGACTTGTAGTCTTAGTAAGGATCTATACTTGTGACTTTCAGGTTCTGGGAAGTATTTCGTTCTTCTGTATGTATTTTTTTGACTTGCCTTATTACTATTTGTTGTTATTGTTTCTGCCACTTGGTTTCTGCCTTTTAACCCACTACTACCTGTTTTGGGTTTCTAGTTGACTTTCCTACTAGTGGGATATAGTAGGTGCCATCACTACTCAAGGGATTGGGTCGTCACAAGTTGGTACCAGAGCCAGGTTGTTCGTTTGTCTCACTTGTACAGAGCTAGAGTCTAGTAGAGTCCTGCGGATAGGTGCAGAGGCGTTTGTGACCTCTCTTAGGGAGGCTATAGGATGTCATTAGGAACATTTTTTATGTTGTATCATCTCGTGCATTGCGTGTTTCATTGGTTTTCATGGAATATCACTTGTTTCACTCTTTCGCACGGATGGCTCGTAGACATGGTTCCCCCAGTGATGACGATCCACCTGAGGCAGCAGATAATTCCTTGGCCAGGCCTTGTGGTTGAC
Organism: Solanum stenotomum; assembly: GCF_019186545.1. Classification (NCBI taxonomy): domain Eukaryota; kingdom Viridiplantae; phylum Streptophyta; class Magnoliopsida; order Solanales; family Solanaceae; genus Solanum; species Solanum stenotomum. The sequence goes on from NC_064287.1 coordinate 29,541,960, forward strand.
AACGGGGTAGGGGAAGGGGTCCAACACAAGACCAAGACAGAGATATAGTTCCAGACCCGGTACAAGATCCTCAGGATGCCCCTATTCCCCCTCAGCCGGAGGGTCCAAGTTTAGCCCAGTCGCCAGCCGCACCGGTCATGACTCCTGCTCTTCAGGCAACAATTGCCCAGCTAGTTACTGCTTTTGGGGGAGTACAATAGATCCCAGCACCAACTCCAGTTCCACAAGTACAGCAGGACCAGCCACTTCCAGTTCCACTAGTACATCATGAGCAGCTAGGTCTAGTTACACTAGTACAGCAGGAGCGACCTCCAACTCCCGTTCCAGGAGGGAACCCAGCCATAGTGCCTTCTGCCGCCCATGTTGCAGGAGGTGTTATACGATTCCAGGAGTAGAGGATGCTTGAATATTTCCTCAGATTGGCATCACCGAGGTTCTCAGGGTCAGTTGGAGAGGATGCCCATGAATTTGTGATTTCCTGCCGTGACCGGTTGCACGCCTTGAATTTGTTGGAGTCCCAAGGGGCATATTTCATAGCCTATTAGCTTGACGGATCCACCAGGCAGTGGTGGCGGACATATATGGAGACTAGGCCAGCCGGGTCCCCTTCGCTATCTTAGACGAAGTTTTCAGAGGCCTTCTAAACTATATTTGTTCCCATGAGTCTCAGAGATCAGTTTTACCGTGTCTGAGTATGAGGTGAGATTTCAGGAGCTCTCCAGGAATGCTACTATGATATTTCCCACAGAAAAGGAGAGGATCCGGTGTTTTATTCTAGGTTTGAAGACCCAGTTGCGGGTTGAGACCAATTATTTAGTTATAATGGGCCGTTCTTTTCTGGTATAGTTGATCACCCCCATTCCATCGAGCAGTTCTATCGCGAGGCCCAAGATGACCTGACATGTGGGTAGCTACAGTGGACCCCGTTACAGGTCCTAAGATTGTCTGGGTAGGCCCCAGCTGCAGTTCCCCAACTTATTTGATCCCTTAGGTATATCCTTATCCTTACATTCGGGGACTGAAGTTCTTTAAGTAGTGTACCTGTCTTCTTTTCATCTGTTAGAGGATTTCTACAGCCACCTGGCACTGATAGTTTGGTCGCCTCGTCGTACGTTTGGATTTTGTGCAGCTTTCTGTGTTTAGAGGTCTTGAAGCTTGAAAAGTGACTATTAGTCAGTTCATCAGGAAAAGTGCCTCAGAATGGAATTCTGATAGTTTCATTAGCTCCGTAATGGCCAAATTAGGCCAGAAGCATGGTTGACTCAAGTCCTGAGGCTTTCGGTGCGAGTTTAAACCATTTTTAGCATATTAGTCTTCAAAACTTGTCAGCGGTTGACTTTTGTCAACATTCTTGGAAAACATGTCCGAATGAAATTTTTGACAGTGCAGATAGCCCCGAAATGTTGAGTTTGGTCTTGAAAGATCTTTCGTTCAACTCTCGAGGCCTTCGTACTCATTCCGATCCCCTCGGTGGATTTTGGTTAAATATGACATTTGGGAGTGGGACCCACTTTTTATCGAGATGACCTCTGATGGAAATTTTGACTGCACCGTTGAGTCTGGAATGTTGAATTAGTAGATTAGCATATCTATTTTATTTTTATCGTGTTCCGAACGAATCCCCAGCACCCCATCAGAGATTTTAATGTTGGAATAAAAAAATCAATTTTTCAGCTAATATATATAGCTGGTGCAGGCCATTTCTGCCTCATTTCTCAACTTCTAACCTTCATAACTTTCTCATTTCAAGTCTGATTTTGGTGATTCTTGGGACTATCTTGAGTGGTTTTTCAAGGAGAACGTGTTGGCATGGTTGGAATTCCTATTTGAAGCTTCGTTGGAGGAAATAATTATGTTTTAGCTGCTGCCATAGCTCATTTTCGAGCTCAATTTTTGAGAAATTTTGGAAGATGATTTCTTGGCCATTTTAGGTCCGAATTTCAATGATTCAAGAGCCTGTATTGTGGAGTTTTTCATGAGGATCATCGTGGTGTGGTTGGTTTCAGCAGTTGGGTCCTTCTTTCTTGTACTTTCTTGTAAATAGCAGATGTCATTGTTGTTCATTTTTAGCGTAATTTGGGGTTTTCGTTGCATGTTCGTGTTGGGACCATCCCAATCCCTGAATATGTTTCAAATTGGAAAACTAGTTTAGGAAGCTGTTTAGAACCTATTTTTGGGGATAATTCCAGAATATTCGACACGGGTCCCATCTTCCCACTTTTGACCCAGAAATTGGTCCGCCTCCGTTTCTTGCAAATTTAGTGTCTAAACAACCATAACGGCGTTGTGATTTTGTTTTTCACAGCGTGGCAGCGATCCGAAGCCGTTCAAAAGGGAAATGCTCCGGCGGAGTAGTTTGGAGCGCCAGTATTCGGCCTTCAGGTAGGCTACGACTTCCCTTTTATTTTAGATTGAGTCTGAATGTGTGAGAGTTTGTGGAATTGCATGAATATTGGGGCAGGGAACTAGATTAGCATGCTATATTTGATAAAATTCATATTTAGGTTATCTCTGCGTTCAGCCAATACTTGAATTGTTATATTTGAGCATCTGTGCTTCCTTGTTAGGCATGGTTTTGACTTATGAGTTATATTGGAGCATATTTGTCCTTAGTCTAGACTTTGATTAGTGATGCCATAGACTCACGATTGTTCATAGTTGATAGATTATATTATTTCTACCTCGGTGTGACTTTGAGTGGTGTAGGTCCTAGTAGACAGATATAGCAGACTTGGGTCTGATAGAGATGAGCCTTAGCTAGGCAGTGACTCAGTTGTGGGGTCTTAACATCCATAATTCCCGTATGATCCTAACCTTTTGCATTTTCGGCTGCACTCTAGGCCCGTTTAGTTTTCTTGTCACCGTGAGATGGTTAGGGGATATACAAGATGGCTACGAAGAGTTACCCAAGACTTTTAGATGCGGGAATACTTGGATGGCTTATGAGGAAGCTTTACGTTGTCGTGGTAACTTAACATGAGGTATCACCCACGGTTCGAGGTCCGGGATCTGTTCTTCTTGCTGCTGCTTATTTACCCTCCTATAATGGAGTCGACATACCGAGTCTCCCTCCCACCCTTGGGTTATATCACTTTACTACGAGTAGTCGACATCCATGGTTCGAGATCCCGGATCTATGTTATCCTTTGCAGAGTTTGGCTCTATCGGTGTATCTACTATAGGCATACTCAACCGCGGTTCGAGGTCCAGGCTCTGCGTTTCCTTTATTTCATAGTTCGGGAATACTAAAATTTTTATAATGCATTGGGTTAACATATCTCCTTTAGTATTTGTTTAGCTTCTTTGTGTAAATGTCGGGCTTATGGGGGTCCGTTCGTGTTTTTACTTCAATTAGCGCACGAGTGTACCTCATAGGCTTATGAGGGCCAGTTGGAGTAGTCACCTTAGGTTATTTTGCCTTACACTCGTGTGCATACCTTTACTTTTTTTGTTCATGACCTCTGTATGTGTTTTGTTCTAGCATTTCCTATAGCTTTTACCTTTCTTACCCAGTCAACCTATGATGCCTACTGGTACCTTTTCACTGGTATTCATACTACACTTTGTATTTATTTTCATGATGTAGGACCGAGCACCAATCATCAGCGCGTCCATTCGAACCAGTAGCGGCCAACATCCAGAGACGAGGGTGAGCATGACATCCTAATCATCGTCGTCTCCTACTGTACATATATTTTTGTGGCTCATCTTTTGTACTTGAGACAGGTCCTTTGTAGTTGCGTATATTTTTGTATGTTGGTCCACTTTTGGGACTTCTACTCTTAGTATGGATATATACTTGTGACTTTCAAGTTTTGGGAGGGATTTAGTTCTTATGTATGTATTATTTTGACATGCCTTATTCCTTTTTGTTGTTATTGTTTCTGCCACTTGGTTTCTGCGCTTTAACCCACTACTACCTGGTTTGGGTTTCGAGTTGGCTTTCCTACTGGTGGGATAAAGTAGGTGCCATTACAAGTCGAGGAACTGGGTCGTGACTAGTTGGTATCAGAGCCAGGTTTTTCGTTTGTCTCACTTGTACAGAGCTAGAGTCTAGTAGAGTCCTGCGGATAGGTGCAGAGACGTCTGTGACTTCTTTTCGGGAGGCTATAGGATGTTATTAGGAACATTCTTTATGTTGTATCATCTCGTGCAGTGCGTGTTTCATTGGTTTTCATGGAATCTAACTTAATTCACTCTTTCGCACGGATGGTTTGTAGACATGGTTCCTCCAGTGATGACGATCCACCTGAGGCGGCACATAAATCCCACGCCATGCCTAGAGGTTGACCAGGGGATAGGGGTAGGGCTCCAACACAACCCCCGGATAGAGATATAGCTCCAAACCGGGTACAAGAGTCTTAGGATGACCCTATTCCCCCTCCGCCGGAGGGTCTAACTTTAGCCCATTCGCCAGCCGCACCGGTCATGACTCCTGCTCTTCAGGCATCTGTTGCCAGCTATTTGCAGCTTTTGGGGGTGTACATTAGGTCCCGACACCAAAACTAGTTCCACAAGTACAATAGGAGCCGCCAACTCCAATTCCATCGGTACAGCATGAGCAGCCAGGTCTTGTTACACTAGTACAGCAGGAGCGGCCTCCAGCTCCCATTCCAGGGGGCACCCAACCACAGTGCCTCCTACCACCCATGTTGCAGGAGGTGTTATACCATTCCAGGAGTAGAGGATGCTCGGATATTACCTCAGATTGGCATCACAGAGGTTCTCAGGTGCAGTTGGAGAGGATGCCCATGAGTTTGTGACTTCCAGCCATGGCCGATTGCACGCCTTGAGTTCGTTGGAGTCCCGAGGTGCATAGTTCATAGCCTATTAGTTGGCGGACCTGCCAGGTAGTGGTGGCGGACATATATGGAGACTAGGCCAGTCGGGTCCCCTTCGGTGTCTTGGACGAAGTTTTCAGAGGCCTTCTAAGCTAGATTTGTTCCTAGGAGTCTCAGAGATCAGTTTTTAAGGTTGAAGCAGGGCTCCATGACCATGTCTGAGTATGAGGTAAGATTTCAGGAGCTCTCTAGGAATGCTACTATGATATTACCTACGGAGGAGGAGAGGATCCGGTGTTTTGTTCTAGGTCTAAGGACCCAGTTGCGGGTTGAGACCAATTGTTTGGTTATAACGGGTTGTTCTTTTCTGGATATAGTTGATCACCCCCGTTCCATCGAGCAGTTCCATCGCAAGGCTCAAGAGGGCCTGACTTGTGGGTAGCTACAGTGGACCCCGTTACAGGTCCAGAGAATATCAGGGCAGGCCGTAACAACAGTTCCCCAACTTATTTGAGGCCTTACGTATATCCTTATCCTTACTTTCGTGGACTAAAGTTCTTTAAGTAGTGTACATGCCTTCTTTTTGTCGGTTAGAGATTTCCTATAGCCACGTGGCACTGACAGTTTGGTCGCCTGGTCGTTCGTTTGGATTTTGTGCAGCTTTTTGTGTTTTTGAGGTCTTGACGCTTGAAAAGTGACTTTTAGTCAATTCATCAAGAAAACTGCCTCAGAACGGAATTTTGATATATCCATCAGCTCCAAAATGGCCAAATTAGGCTAAAAACATGGTTGACTCAGGTCCTGAGGCTTTCGGTGCGAGTTTAAATCATTTTTAGCATTTTAGCCTTTAAAACTTGCCAGCGGTTGACTTTGGTCAACATTCTTGTAAAACATGTCCGAATGAAAATTTGGACAGCGCGGTTAGCCCCGAAATGTTGTGTTTGGTCTAGAACGACCTTTCGTTCAACTCCCGAGGCCTTCGTACTCATTCCGAGCCCCTCGGTGGATTTTGGTTAAAAATGGTCTTTAGGAGTGAAACTCACTTTTTATCGAGATGACCTCTGATGGAAATTTTGACTGCACCGTTGAGTCTGAAATGTTGAATTTAGTAGATTAGTATATCTATTTTATTTTTATTGAGTTCAGAACGAATCCCCAGTACCCCATCGAAGATTTTAAAGTTGGAATAAAAAAATCAGCTTTTCGGCTAATATATATAGCTGGTGCAGGCAATTTCAGCCACATTTCTCAATTTCAAACCTTCATAACTTTCTCATTTCAAGTCCGATTTTGGTGATTCTTGGGGCTATGTTGAGTGGTTTTTCAAGGAGAACGTGTTGGCGTTGTTGGAATTCATATTTGAAGCTTCGTTAGAGGAAAGAATTATGTTTTAGCTGCTGCCATAGCTCATTTTCGTGCTCTATTTTTGGGAAATTTTGGAAGATGATTTCTTGGCTATTTTAGGTCCGAATTTGGTGATTCAAGAGCCTATATTGTGGAGTGTTTCGTGAGGATCATCGTGGTGTGGTTGGTTTCAGCAGTTGGGTCCTCCTTTCTTGTACTTTCTTGTAAATAGCAGCTGCCATTGTTGTTCATTTTTAGCGTAATTTTGGGTTTTTCGTTGCATGTTCATGTTGGGACCGTTTCGAACTCCGAATAGTGTTCCAATTTGGAAAACAAGTTAAGGGAGCTGTTTAGAACCTATTTCTGGGGATAATTCCAGAATTTCTGACGCGGGTCCCACTTTGACCCCGAAATTGGTCCGCCTCCGTTTCTTGCGAATTTAGTGTCTAAACAACTATAACGGCTTTGCGATTCTTTTTTTGATAGCGTTCTAGCGACCCGAAGCCGTTCAATAGCGAAAAGCTCCGGCGGAGTTGTTTGGAGCGTGCGTAATAGTCCTTTAGGTAGGCTACGACTTTCCTTTTCATTTAGATTGAATCTGAATGTGTTAGTGTTTGTGGATTCACATGAATATTGGGACAGGGAACTAGATTAAAATGCTATGTTTGATAAAATTCATATTTAGGTTATCTCCGGTTCAGCTGGTACTTGAATTGTTATATTTGATCATATGCGCTTCCTTGATAGGCATGGTTTTGACTTATGAGTTATATTGGAGCATATTTGGCCTTACTCTAGACTTAGATTAGTGATGACATAGACTCACAATTCTTCAGACCTGATAGATTATATTATTTTTGCCTCGATTTGACTTTGAGCAGTGTAGGTCCTGGTAGACAGATATAGCAGACTTGGGTCTGATAGAGATGAGACTTAGCTACGCAGTGACTCAATTGTGGGGTCTTAACATCCATAATTCCCTTATGATCCTAAGTTTTTGCATTTCCGGCCAGCCTCTAGGCCTGCTCGTTTTTCTTGTCACCGTGAGATGGTTAGAAGATATAGAAGATGGTTATGAAGAGTTACCCATGACTTTTAGATGCGAGAATACTTGGATGGCTTCTGTGGAAGCTTTACGTTGTCGTGGTAACTTAACATGAGGTATCACCCGCGGTTCGAGGTCTGGGATCTGTTCTTCCTCTTGCTGCTTATTAACCTTCTTATATTGCAGTTGACATACCGAGTCCCCCCCGGGTTATATCACTTTATCTATGAGTTGTCGACATCCACGGTTCGAGGTCCAGGCTCTGTGTTTCCTTTCTTTCATAGCTCGGGAATACCAATATTTCTGTATTGCATCGGGTTTACAAATCTCCTTTAGACTTTTATTTAGCTTCTCTTTGTATATTTCGGGGTTATGGGGGTCCGTTCGTGATTTTACTTCAATTAGCACACGAGTGTACCTCATGGGTTTATGGGGGCCAGTTCAAGTAGTCACCTTAGGTTTGTTTGCCCTACACTCGTGTGCGTACCTTTACCTTTTTTGTTCGTGACCTCTATATGTGTTTTTTTCTAGCATTTCCTATTGTTTTTACCTTTGTTACCCATGTCGGCCTATGATGCCTACTAGGTACCTTTTCACTGGTACTCATACTACAATTTGCATCTATTTTAATGATGCAAGACCGAGCACCAATCATCAGCGCCGCCATTCGAACCAGTAGCAGCCAGCATCAAGAGACGAGGGTGAGCACGACATCTTGATCATCGTTGTCTTCTTTTGTACATATATTTTGTGGCTCATCTTTTGTACTTGAGATAGGTCCTTTGTAGTTGCGTATATTTTTGTATGTTGGTCCACTTTTGGGACTTGTACTCTTAGTAAGGATCTATATTTGTGACTTCCAGGTTCTGGGAGGGATTTAGTTACTCTATATGTACTCTTTTGACTTGCCCTATTACTTTTTGTTGTTATTGTTTCTACCACTTGGTTTCTGCCCTTTAACCCACTACTACCTATTTTGGGTTGCAAGTTGTCTTTCCTACTGGTGAGATATAGTAGGTGCCATCACAACTGGAGGAATTGGGTCGTGACTAGTTGGTATTAGAGCCAGGTTGTTCATTTTTCTCACTTGTACAGAGCTAGCGTCTAATAGAGTCCTACGGATAGGTGCAGAGACGTCAATGACTTCTCTTTGGAAAGCTATAGGATGTCATTAGGAACATTCTTTATGTTGTATCAACTCGTGCAGTGCGTGTTTCATTGGTTTTCATGGAATCTCACTTGTTTCACTCTTTCGCACGGATGGCTCGTAGACATGGTTCCCCCAGTGATGATGATCAACCTGAGGCGGCAGATAATTCCCTGGCCAGGCCTTGAGGTCGGCCATGGGGTAGGGGTAGGGGTCCAACACAAGCCCAGACAGAGATATAGCTCTAGAACCGGTACAAGAGCCTTAAGATGCCCCTATTCCCCCTCAGCCGAAGTGTTCAAGTTTAGCCCAGTCCCCAGCTGCACTGGTCATGACTCATGCTCTTCAGGCAGCTATTGCCCAGCTACTTGCTGCTTTTGGGGGTGTACAACAGGTCCCGACACCAGCTCCAGTTAAACAAGTACAGTTGGACTAGTCAGCTCCAGTTCTACCTATACAACATGAGCAGCCAGGTTTAGTTCCACTAGTACAGCAGGAGCGGCCTACAACTCCCTTTCCAGGAGGGCACCCAGCCACAGTTCCTCTTGCCACCCATGTTGCAGGAGGTGTTATACCATTCCAGGAGTAGAGGATGCTAGGATATTTCCTCAGATTGGCATCATCGAGGTTCTCATGGGTAGTTGGAGAGGATGCCTATGAGTTTGTGACTTCCTGCCGTAACCGATTGTACGCCTTGAGTTTGTTGGAGTCCCGAGGGGCAGATTTCATAGCTTATTAGCTTGACGAACCCGCCAGGCAATGGTGGCGGACATATATGGAGACTAGGCGAGCCGGGTCACCTCTGGTGTCTTGGACAAAGTTTTGAGTGGCCTTCTAAGCTAAAATTGTTCCCAAGAGTTTCACAGATAGGCTCTATGATCAGTTTTTGAAGTTTGAGTAGGGCTCCATGACCATGTCTGAGTATGAGGTGAGATTTAAGGAGCTCTCCAGGAATGCTACTATGATATTACCCACGGAGGAGAGGATCCAATGTTTTGTTCTAGGTTTGAGGACCGAGTTGCGGGTTGAGACCAATTCTTTGGTTATAACGGGCCATTTTTTTCTGGATATAGTTTATCACCCCCGTTCCATCGAGCAGTTCCATCGTGAGGCCCAAGAGGGCCCGACGTGTGGGTAGCTATAGTGGACCCCGTTACAGGTCCAAAGATTGTCAGGGTAGGCCCATACAGCAGTTCCCTAACTTATTTGATACCTTAAGGATATCGTTATCCTTACTTTCGTGGATTAAAGTTCTTTTAGTAAACCTGCCTTCTTTTCGTCGGTTAGAGCTTTCCTACAGCCACCTGGCACTGACAGTTTGGTCTCCTTGTCGTTTGTTTGGATTTTGTGCAGCTTTTCGTGTTTTAGAGGCCTTGAAGCTTGAAAAGTGACTTTTAGTCAGTTCATCAGGAAAACTGCCTCAGAACAAAATTACGATAGTTCCATTAGCTCCAAAATGTCCAAATTAGGCTGGAAGCATGGTTGACTCAAGTCATGAGGCTTTCGGTGCGAGTTTAAACCATTTTTAGCATTTTAGCCTTCAAAACTGCCTAGCAGTTGACTTTGGTCAACATTTTTGGAAAACATATCCGAATGAAAATTTAGACAGTGCGGTTAGCCCCGAAATGTTGAGTTTGGTCTAAAACGACCTTTCGTTCAATTCCCGAGGCCTCCGAACTCATTCTGGGTCCCTAGATGGATTTTGGTTAAAAATGGCCTTTAGGAGTGGGACCCACTTTTTATCGAGATGACCTATGATGAAAATTTTTACTGTATCGTTGAGTCTGGAATGTTAAATTTAGTAGGTTAGCATATCTATTTTATTTTTATCGTGTTTAGAACGAATCCCGAGCACCCCATCGGAGATTTTAAAGTTGGAATAAAAAAATCAGCTTTTCAGCTAATATATATAGCTGGTGCAGGCCATTTCCGCCTCATTTCTCAACTTCTAACCTTCATAACTTTCTCATTTCAAGTCCAATTTTGGTGATTCTTGGGGTTATCTTGAGTGGTTTTTCAAGTAGAACGTGTTGGCGTGGTTGGAATTCATATTTGAAGATTCGTTGGAGGAAAGAATTATGTTTTAGCTGCTGCCATAGCTCATTTTCGAGCTCAATTTTTGGGAAATTTTGGAAGATGATTTCTTGGCCATTTTTGCTTTGAATTTGGTTATTCAAGAGCCTACATTGTGGAGTTTTTCGTGAGAGAATCATTGTGGCGTGGTTGATTTCAGTAGTAGGGTCCTCCTTTTTGGTACTTTCTTGTAAATAGCAGCTGTCATTGTTGTTCATTTATAGCTTAATTTTGGGTTTTTCGTTGCATGTTCGTGTTGGGACCGTTCCGATCCCCGAATAGTGTTCCAATTTGGAAAACAAGTTCAGGGAGCTGTTTAAAACCTATTTTTGGGGATAATTTCGTAATTTTCTATGCGGGTCCCACTTTCCCATTTTGACCCCGTAATTGATCCACTTCCGTTTCTTGCGAATTTAGTGTCTAAACAATCCTAACGGCGTTGTGATTCTGGTTTTGACAGCATGGCAGCAACCTGAAGTAGTTCGGAAGGGAAAATCTCCCGCGGAGTAGTTTAGAGCGCGCGTATTTGGCCTTCAGGTAGGCTACGACTTCCCTTTTCTTTTAGATTTAGTATGAATGTGTGAGCGTTTGTGGATTTGCTTGAATATTGAGGTGGGGAACTAGATTAGCATGTTACGTTCGATAAAATTCATATTTAGGTTGTGTTCGGATTCAGCCGGTACTTGAATTGTTATATTTGATCATCTGTGCTTCCTTGATTGGCATGGTTTTTACTTATGAGTTATATTGGAGCATATTTCGCCTTAGTTTAGACTTAGATTAGTGATGCCATAGACTCACAATTGTTTAGAGCTGATAAATTATATTATTTCTTCCTCGGTTTGACTTTGAGCGGTGTAGGTCCTGGTATACAGATACAGCAGACTTGGGTCTGATTAAGATAAGCCTTAGCTACGCAGTGACTCAGTTGTGGGGGTCTTAAAATCCATAATTCTCTTATGATTGCCCTCTGGGCCTTTTCGGTGATACATACGACTTCAGTTCGGTTATCTTGTCACCGTGAGATGGTTAGAGGATATAGAAGATGGTTACGAAGAGTTTCCCATGAATTTTAGATGTGGGAATACTTTGATGGCTTATCTGGAAGCTTTACGCTGCCGTGGTAACTTAACAAGAGGTTTCACCCTCGATTCGAGGTCCGGGCTCTATTCTTCCTACTGCTAATTTACCCTCATATAATGGAGTCGACATACACGGTCCCCCGTTCCTTGGGTTATATCACTTTATCTACGGGTTGTTGACATTCGAGGTTCGAGGTTCGAGGTTCGGGCTCTATGTTATCCTGCTATCCCTTATAGAGTTCGGCTCTATCGGCGTATCTACTATAGGAAGACTCACCCATGGTTCATGGTCCAGGCTCTATGTTTGCTTTCTTCCATAGCTCGGGAATACTGACATTTCTATAATACTTTGGGTTTACAGATCTCCTCTAGTCTTAGTTTATCTTCTCTGTGTACCTGTTGGGCTTATGGAGGTCCATTCGTATTTTTACTTCAATTTGCGTATGAGTGTACTTCCTGGGCCTATGGGTTCCCAGTTGGAGTAGTCACCTTAGGTTTGTTTGCCTTACACTCGTGTGCATAACTTGATTTTTCTTGTTCGTGACCTCTGTCTATGTTTTATTCTAGCATTTCCTATTGCTTTTACCTTTCTTACTCAGTCCACCTATGCAGCCTACTGGGTACCTTTTCACTGGTTCTCATACTACGCTCTTCATCTATTTTCATGATGCAGGACCGAGCACTAGTCATTAGTGCCGCCATTCGAGCTAGTAACAGCTAGTATCCGGAGGTGAGGGTGAGCACATTGTCCTGATCATCGTCGTCTCATTCTGTGGCTCGTCTTTTGTACTTGAGACATGTCCTTTGTAGTTGCGTATATTTTTGTAGGTTGGTCCACTTTTGGGACTTGTACTCTTTGTAGGGTTCTGTACTTATGACTTCCAGGTTCTTGGAGGGATTTATTTCTTATGTATGTATTCCTTTGGCTTGCCTTATTCCTTTTTGTTGTTATTGTTTCTGCCCTTTTACCCACTACTAGTTGTTTTGGGATTCGGGTTGGCTTATCTATTGGTGGGATATAGTAGGTGCCATCACGGCTCGAGAAATCAGGTCGTGACATCTTTAAAGTGGGCCATTGAGGTCCATTTGCTTTTTCCATCGAGCCAGCCTCATCCAAATGAGCATGGCCACGAAATCGAGTGAAATTGGAAGCAAATATACAGGTGGAAGGAACTGATATACACCGATACACATCAATATACAGATGTATGAAGAAATTGTATACAATTCCAGTAAACTCGAAAATAGGCCTCAATCCCAAGATCTTTGTACTAGCTGTCCAAAGGGGACTAAAAAAAGCAGATTTCATAACAAAAGATGGGCTCAAAGGGCCCAAATGATGCAACCTTATTATAATTTAGGACAGGTGGAAGAATGGGCCTATTGGTCCAACAATCTGAACTTGGGCAAAAACCCAACTTTATTCTCTCCTTTACTTATCATTATTATTGTTTAACTCTAACTTTATTTATCTGGTTAATTTCATTAAATCCCTTAATGATGAACCATTTTTGCTATGAAGATTTATTTCATTTAAATGATTTAGTCAATTGGTTCGTCTTTACTTAGTCATTTTTTCTAAAGCTTCCTTTCCTTTCTAAATTATTTCAATATGTTTAAGTTAATTTATTTTCATATAATTTTAAATATTTTATTTACTTAATTAATATCTTCGAAGTTGGTAAAATAACTTAGTCAAGTCGTAGGTCAACCGCACGTTAGCGGACATTTCAAGTGCCTAACACCTTCTTGAAGTCTAAATTGAACCCTGAACTCTTTTGGTATTTTAAAATGATTTTTCTATTTAAGTCTTTTAAAATTTTTAATTTTTCTTCAAAAAAATTAAATGGTGACTCTTGAAAATCGATTTTTTCTTAAAAGGTTAATTGAATTTTGAAAAATAAGTCTTTTAAATCTTCTTCAATAAAACATCGAGATTTGTTCAAGGTACGATCAAAATAAATTGGACATACTACCCACTATAATCGACAATTGGACTCAATGAAATCATCGGATTTCTAAAAAAGTCAAATGATGGAATTACCCTTCCGATCCACTCTTAAGGCTAAAACTCAACTTTTCACCCAAACGCCTCAAAACTCAACTCAAGGACTTGGAAACCTTACCAATGTAACATCTGGTAAGTTGAAATAACTATGAAGAGGCTTAAAAATTGGAAATAGTCATTTTTGGAAGGAATTCAAAAAAAAAATGAAAATCTGGGAAATTGGTTAAGTGTAGAAATCAGTGAGTTTTGGCCAACTTTGAGCAGTCCTAACTCTTAGCTCAGGATGAGTTAGGAGTAGTTCCACTTATGATTGAGAACCTTGTGGAATGATCTTTCTAACGCCACCGATTTTTCTCGATTGCGAGTTCGTATAAACGAGTTATGCGCGCCTTTTGAAATTTGGGCAGTTGGCAGGGAATCCGTCTGGAAATTTTAAGGGCATTTTGGTCTTTTCCCTAGCTATTTCTTTTGGGGTTATATTGGGTGTTAGGCTGATTTTTGGATCATTTTGGTCCCATTTTAAAGAGTGAGAGCTAGGGCTTGTTAGTGAAGAGGAGAAGAAGAAGAGAAGAAATAGTAGATCAAACAAGTATCCATCAAAGATCGTCGTGGATATCATCGGGGGTGATCCCTACTAGGTATGTGAGTTCTTAGTGTTGGGTTGATCCTTTCCCCCACACACCAAACTCATTTTTATTATTGAAAAAAGAATGGATATGTTGTTAAAGTTGTTTGGTTGTGTTGTTGATGTTGTTGATTGTGTTGTTGAAGTCCCTTGTTGATTTGGGCATGTTTCCGGTTGTGTTTTGGGTTGAAATCTATTGTTTGTTGAGGGATTTATGATTCTAAATGTTTGGGGTTGGAAACCTTAGAGTTTAGAAGGTTTATAGTTGCAGAAAAGAGGAAGAAAAGTAGAGTTTTCTGGGGAAAGGGGTGGCGCATCGCGCCCTAAAAGAGCTTCTGAGCTTTCTCCCTTGGGGCGCCGCGCCTAGCAGAGCGCCAGTAGGCCCATTCTGAGCTTCAAGGGCTGGAGCTCCGCGCCTTGTAGAGCGCCAAGGACGCCAAGTTCTCCCTTTCTTTTCACACTTTCTCATGCATGTTCCTTGGTATTGTACCTATGTTTCCTAGTCGTTTCCAACACCCCAAGGTATGTTTAAACGTCAAGAACTCGTCCATAACATGTGATCAAACACTTTGAATCCATAATGCCAATTCAAGCAGAGTAGTTTCCAAATCAAGTGAAATTAAGAGTTAAGTCAAGGAGTTAAAGAAGTGAGTCAAAGTAAGTCTCTAAAGATTTTCAAGAGTCTTTATTGAACGTTTTAACTTCATTCTAAGGCTCAAGTTGCAAGTCAAGCAAAGAGTATAGAGTTTCAAGTTAAGTCAATAACATAAAGTTTAGTTCATTTCTCAAAGTTATTAGGGAACTATGTATTCCCAAAGAAGTTTTAAAGAAATGTTTTTACATTTAAACAAGGTTGGAAATTGAGATTTCCAAAGAGCCTTCGGGCTAGTTTTTTGAGTAATTATCTCAAATCAGCAGGAAGACGTATATTTTAAAAACATAAGAGTCAGTACATTTTTTGGAGTAGTATCGAGCACCGAATTGGGGGAGCGTTCAATGAACCCATAGCCCCCACAGAACCATGTTAGCCACCATGGGTAGAAAAGGATCATACTTTTTAGATGAATCATTTTCCAGATAGACTAGTGGATCCATTAGGCAGTTCAGGTCTTATACCTTTTGCCGGGTATAGGATGCTCTGGCAGCGTGAGGTCGATCGCTCTGTCATCACTATAGCTCTTATGTAATGGTTGTCGGTTAGAGAAACTCCCTCAACAGTTATTGTATTTTCATATACAGAAAGTATTATATTTTTATATACATCAGTTTCTTCCAGATTTCCTTCTAGCCTATGTTTCTTAGTTTTCCAGCTCGCATACTCGTACATTCAATGTACAGATGCCAGTTGGCCTGCATCTTATGACGATGCAAATACAGGTACCCCGAATCAGCATCCTGTACCTCGTTGATCCAGCTGAGCACTCCAGATTCATTGGTGAGCTTCCTTGTATTCCGGAGGACTCAATTATTTTGTGTTCTTAGTTATGTTTTATTACGGTGTTGCGGGGTCTGTCCCAACATCCATCTCAGTATTTTAGAGGCTCCATAGACAGTTAGTCAGTTCGTTTTGGGTCTCTCATCTATGTATATATNGTTTTCCAGCTCGCATACTCGTACATTCAATGTACAGATGCCAGTTGGCCTGCATCTTATGACGATGCAAATACAGGTACCCCGAATCAGCATCCTGTACCTCGTTGATCCAGCTGAGCACTCCAGATTCATTGGTGAGCTTCCTTGTATTCCGGAGGACTCAATTATTTTGTGTTCTTAGTTATGTTTTATTACGGTGTTGCGGGGTCTGTCCCAACATCCATCTCAGTATTTTAGAGGCTCCATAGACAGTTAGTCAGTTCGTTTTGGGTCTCTCATCTATGTATATATATAAATATTCTATTTTGAGATTCGAGTTGCCTTTGTGGCCAGCTTATATAAGTTAAGTTGTTTTGTAACCTTGCATTTGCATTGAGCTATTCTATTGAGTTAGGTTTCCGCTGAGTTAAGAAAACCAGGCCAAGGGTTCGCTTGGGGCCAGAAATGGTCTCCGGGTGCCGGTCCCGCCCAGGGTGTAGGCTCGGGGCGTGACAAACTTGGTATCACAGCACAGAGTTCAAGAGTCCTAGGGAGTCTATGAAGCTGTGTCTGTAGAGTCCTAGTTATCGGTGTGAAGCGTGCCTCATCTATGATTGGTAGGCTACAACATTTAGGAAGATTTCTTACTTCTTTCACACTCATCTCGTGCATTAGAGTTGATCTCTAAAAAGTTTCTTTTTAATCCGTGCTTATCATGTTTCAGATTATCATGCCTCCATGAAGAGTTGGCCGAGGGCGTCTTCCTAGACGTTATATTGATGAGCAAGAGTTACATTATGCCCCGGGAGCAAAACCACAAGGGGAAGTTTCTAATGCCGAGTTCAGAGAGGCAATTAGAATTCTGAGTCAAGCTGTAAATAATCAGATTGGTCAGCAAAGGGGAGCTCGACAGAAAGGAGCTGACACTTCTAGGATCCGTGAGTTCTTGGGGATGAATACTCCGAAATTCATGGGTTCGAGCACTACTGAGGATCCAGAGAATTTCATTGAGAAGCTGAAGAAGATTTTTGATGTGATGCATGTGGCAGATACTGAGTGGGTTGAACTAGCTGCGTATCAATTAAAGGATGTTGCTAGAACATGGTTCGACCAATGCAAAGGGGGCAAAGTTGAGAATGCACCACCTGCGATTTGGGACTGTTTTGAGGAAGCTTTCTTGGGGCATTTCTTTCCTCTAGAATTGAAAGAGGCCAAGGTATGTGAGTTCCTCACACTAAAGCAGGAGTCTTTGAGTGTTCATGAGTACAGTTTGAAGTTCACACAACTATCCCGCTATGCTCCAGAGATGGTTGCGGACATGAGGAATAGAATGAGTTTGTTTGTTACTGGGCTATCTCGGTTGTCAAGTAAGGAAAGTAGGGTTGCAATGCTTATCGGAGACATGGACATATCAAGGTTGATGGTCTACGTGAAGCAGATTGAGGAAGAGAAGCTGAGAGGGCTCCATTGGTTGTTTCAAGTGTAGTCAGAATGGACATTTCATGCTAGAGTGTCCAAAGAATAGGCAATGTAATGGGGGCAATAAAGCACAGTCTTCTTCAGTTGTTCTACCGGACAGAACGACACCTAGAGGAGCTATTTCTAGTACTGGCGGAGGAGCAAACCGCCTTTATGCAATCACCAATCGCCATGAGCATGAGAATTCTCTGAATGTTGTCACTGGTATGATCAAAGTCATTGCTTTTGATGTATATGCTTTGCTAGACCCAGGAGCAAGTTTATCTTTTGTAACTCCTTATGTTGCAAATAAGTTTGAGGTTCTTCCTGAAAGACTTTGTGAACCCTTTTGTGTTTCTACACATGTTGGGGAATCTATTCTAACAGAAAGAGTTTATCGTGATTGTCCTGTTTCTATCAATCACAAGAGCACCATGGCTGATTTGGTTGAGTTAGACATGGTATATTTCGATGTCATTCTAGGTATGGATTGGCTTCATGCCTGTTATGTATCATTAGACTGTAAAACTCGAGTGGTCAAGTTTCAGTTTCCGAATGAGCCAGTCTTAGAGTGTAGTAGTAGTTCAACAGTGCCTAATGGTCGTTTCATTTCGTACCTTAAGGCAAGAAAGTTAGTTTCAAAGGGTTGTGTCTATCACTTAGTTAGAGTTCATGACTCTAGTGTTGAGATACCTCATTTCTAGTCAGTTCCTATAGTAAGAGAGTTTCTAAAAGTTTTCCCTGATGATCTACCTGGAATTTCTCCTGAGAGAGAAATAGATTTCGGCATAGATCTCATTCCAGATACTCTGCCTATCTCTATTCCGCCATGTAGAATGGCACCAGCAGAGTTGAAAGAGTTGAAAGAGCAGTTAAAAGGTCTCCTAGATAAGGGTTTCATTCGACCGAGTCTCTCACCGTGGGGTGCTCCGGTCTTGTTTATGCGAAACAAAGATGGTTCCCTTAGAATGTGTATAGACTACCGCCAGTTGAACAAGGTTACCATCAAGAACAAGTACCCTCTTCCGAGGATTGATGATCTTTTAGATCAGCTTTAGGGTGCTACCTATTTTTCAAAGATTGACCTCAAATCAGGCTGTCATCAGTTAAGAGTAAGGGAATGTGATATTCCAAAGACGGCTTTCAGGACCAGGTACGGTCATTATGAGTTTTTAGTCATGTCTTTTGGTTTGACCAATGCACTGGCAACTTTCATGGACTTGATGAATCGAGTCTTCAAACCTTATTTGGATACGTTTGTTAGCATCTTCATTGATGACATACTAGTCTATTCAAGGAATGAAGAAGATCATGCTAGTTATCTCAGAACAGTTCTTCAGACTTTGACTGACAAGGAGTTGTATGCCAAGTTCTCTAAGTGTGAGTTTTGGCTTAGGTCTGCGGCGTTCCTAGGCCACATTGTGTTCGGTGATGGCATTGAAGTTGATACTCGAAAAATTGAGGAGTGCAGAATTGGCCTAGACCCACATCTCCAACTGAAATTAGGAGTTTCTTGGGATTAGCTGGCTATTATACGAGGTTTGTTGAGGGGTTCTCATCTATTGCATCTCCTTTGACCAAGTTGACTCAGTAAGCTATTTAGTTTATTCCAGATTTCCTTCTAGCCTATGTTGCTTAGTTTTCCAGCTCGCAGACTCGTACATTCAATGTACTGAGCTAATTGGCCTGCATCTTAGGACGATGCAGATACAGGTACCACAGATCAGCATCACGCATGTCGTTGATCCAGCTGAGCACTCCAGAGTCAGTGGTGAGCCTCCTTGCATTTCAGAGGACTCAATTATTTTGTGTTCTTAGTTATGTTTTATTACGGTGTTGCGGGGTCTGTCCCAACATCCATATCAGTATTTTAGAGACTTCATAGACAATTAGTCAGTTAGTTTCGAGTCTCTCATCTATGTATATATGTAAGTATTCTATTTTGAGATTCGAATTGCTTTTGTGGCCAGCTTTTATAAGTTAAGTTGTTTTGTAACCTTGCATTTGCATTGATTCTGTTGAGTTAGGTTTTCGCTGAGTTAAGAAAGCCAGGCCAAGGGTTCGGTTGTGGCCAGAAATGGTCTCTGGGTGCGGGTCCTGCCCAGGGTGTAGGCTCGGGGCGTGACAAACTTGGTATCACAGCACAGAGTTCAAGAGTCCTAGGGAGCCTATGAAGCCGTGTCTGTAGAGTCCTAGTTATCGGTGTGAAGCGCGCCACATCTATGATTAGGAGGCTATAATATTTAGGAAGATTTCTTACTTCTTTCACACTTATCTCGTGCGTTTGAGTTGATCTATAAAAAGTTTCTTTTTAATTCGTGCCTACCGTGTTTCAGATTATCATGCCTCCACGAGGAGTTGGCAGAGGGCGTCTTCCTAGACGTTATGTTGATGAGCAAGAGTTACCTTATTCCCCGGGAGCACAACCACAAGGGGAAGTTTCTAATGCCGAGTTCAGAGAGGCAATTAGAATTCTCAGTCAAGCTATGCTCCAGAGATGGTTGCGGACATGAGGAATAAAATGGGTTTGTTTGTTGCTGGGCTGTCTTGGTTGTCAAGTAAGGAAGGTAGGGCTGCAATGCTTATCGGAGACATGGACATATCAAGGTTGATGGTCTACGTGAAGCAGGCTGAGGAAGAGAAGCTGAGAGACAGAGAAGAGTTCAGAAATAAGAGAACTAAGACCGGTATCGAGTCCGGGCAGCAGAAAGGTAATTCAAACAGTTCCTCATTTCAGAAAAGGCAAATTGGACCTGCTCCATCATCTGCTAGAGCACCTCCACCCCGATACAGAGGTGAATTTAATGGCCAGAATTCGAAGGACTTCAAGGCTAGACCAGCACAATCTTCAGGTAGTGTGGCGCAAGGGAGTAGTAAGCCTCCTGCCTACGCCAAGTGCAGTAGGAATCACTCAGGTATTTGTCGAGAGGGCTCCATTGGTTGTTTCAAGTGTAGTCAGAATGGACATTTCATGCTAGAGTGTCCAAAGAATAGGCAGTGTAATGGGGGCAATAAAGCACAGTCTNTCATTTCAGCAAAGGCAAATTGGACCTGCTCCATCATCTGCTAGAGCACCTGCACCCCGATACAGAGGTGAATTTAATGGCCAGAATTCGAAGGACTTCAAGGCTAGACCAGCACAATCTTCAGGTAGTGTGGCGCAAGGGAGTAGTAAGCCTCCTGCCTACGCCAAGTGCGGTAGGAACCACTCAGGTATTTGTCGAGAGGGCTCCATTGGCTGTTTCAAGTGTAGTCAGAATGGACATTTCATGCTAGAGTGTCCAAAGAATAGGCAGTGTAATGGGGGCAATAAAGCACAGTCTTCTTCAGTTGTTCTACCGGACAGGACGACACCTAGATGAGCTACTTCTAGTACCGGCGGAGGAGCAAACCGCCTTTATGCAATCACCAGTCGCCATGAGCAAGAGAATTCTCCGAATGTTGTCACTGGTATGATCAAAGTCATTGCTTTTGATGTATATGCTTTGCTAGACCCAGGAGCAAGTTTATCTTTTGTAACTCTTTATGTTGCAAATAAGTTTGAGGTTCCTCCTGAAAGACTTTGCGAACCCTTTTGTGTTTCTACACCTGTTGGGGAATCTATTCTAACAGAAAGAGTTTATCGTGATTGTCCTGTTTCTATCAATCACAAGAGCACCATGGCTGATTTGGTTGAGTTAGACATGGTAGATTTCGATGTCATTCTAGGTATGGATTGGCTTTATGCCTGTTATGTATCATTAGACTGTACAATTCGAGTGGTCAAGTTTCAGTTTCCGAATGAGCCAGTCTTAGAGTGGAGTAGTAGTTCAACAGTGCCTAAGGGTCGTTTCATTTCGTACCTTAAGGCAAGAAAGTTAGTTTCAAAGAGTTGTGTCTATCACTTAGCTAGAGTTCATGACTCTAGTGTTGAGATACCTCATTTCTAGTCAGTTCCTATAGTAAGAAAGTTTCCAGAAGTTTTCCCTGATGATCTACCCGGAATTCCTCCTGAGAGAGAAATAGATTTCGGCATAGATCTCATTCCAGATACTCTGCCTATCTCTATTCCGCCATGTAGAATGGCACCAGCAGAGTTGAAAGAGCAGTTGAAAGATCTCCTAGATAAGGGTTTCATTCGACCAAGTGTCTTAAAGTGGGGAGCTCCGATCTTGTTTGTGATAAAAAAAGATGGTTCCCTTAGAATGTGTATAGACTACTGCTAGTTGAACAAGGTTACCATCAAGAACAAGTACCCTCTTCCAAGGATTGATGATCTTTTCGATCAGCTTCAGGGTGCTACCTGCTTTTCAAAGATTGACCTCAGATCAGGCTATCATCAGTTAAGAGTAAGGGAATGTGATATTCCATAGACAACTTTCAGGACCAGGTATGGTCATTATGAGTTTTTAGTCATGTCTTTTGGTTTGACCAATGCACTGGCAACTTTCATGGACTTGATGAATCGAGTCTTCAAACCTTATTTAGATACATTTGTTATCGTCTTCATTGATGACATACTAGTCTATTCAAGGAATAAAGAAGATCATGCTACTCATCTCAGAACAGTTCTTCAGACTTTGAAAGACAAGGAGTTGTATGCCAAGTTCTCTAAGTGTGAGTTTTTGCTTAAGTCTGTGGCGTTCCTAGGCCACATTGTGTCCGGTGATGGCATTGAAGTTGATAATCGAAAAATTGAGGTAGTGCAGAATTGGCCTAGACCCGCATCTCCAACTGAAATTAGGAGTTTCTTTGGATTAGCTGGCTATTATACTCGGTTTGTATAGGGGTTCTCGTCTATTGGTTCTCCTTTGACCAAGTTGACTCAGAAGGCAGTGAAATTTCAATGGTCTGAAGTTTGTGAGAGAAGCTTTTAGGAATTGAAAAAGAGATTGATTAAAGCTCCAGTATTGACGTTACCAGAAGGTACTCAAGGTTTTGTGGTGTATTGTGATGCATCTATAGTTGGTTTGGGTTGTGTCTAAATGCAGAATGTCAAGGTTATAGCTTATGCCTCCAGACAGTTGAAGGTTCATGAGAAGAACTACCCAACCCATTACTTAGAGTTAGCGGTTGTAGTGTTCGCTTTGAAGATATGGTGTAATTACTTGTATAGTGTGCATGTTGACATATTCACTGATCACAAGAGCCATCAATATGTGCTTACTCAGAAAGAGTTTAATCTCAGACAGAGGAGGTGGCTAGAATTACTCAAGGACTATGACCTGAGTATTCTATACCACCCAGGTAAGGCTAATGTTGTTGTTGATTCTTTGAGCAGGTTTTCTATGGGTAGGACCGCCCATATTAAAGAAGGAAGGAGAGAGTTAGCAAAAGATGTACACAGTCTGGCATGCCTGGGAGTCAGACTTACAAATTCCGCAGAAGGAGGAATAGCGGTGGCGAATAGGGTCGAGTCATCACTAGTGGCAGAAGTGAAAGAGAAACAAGATCAAGATCCGATTTTGCTTGAGTTGAAGGCAAATGTTCAAAAGCAAAGAGTATTAGCTTTTGAACAAGGGGGAGATGGTGTTTTGAGGTATCAAGGTAGATTAGGCGTACCTATAGTAGATGGACTCCAAGAAAGAATTATGGAGGAAACTCATAGCTCCAGATATTCCATTTATCCGGGTTCCACGAAGATGTATCGTGACTTGAGAGAAGTTTATTGATGGAATGGCATGAAGAAGGGCATTGCAGAGTTTGTTGCTAAGCCCGTCGGTTTGGCTCAGAGGATAGAACTTCCAGAATGGAAGTGGGAGATGATCAACATGGATATCATCACAGGGTTGCCAAAGTCTCGCAGACAATATAATTCTATTTGGGTGATTGTCGACAGAATGACAAAGTGAGCTCATTTTCTACCGGTAAAGACTACCAATTCAACAGAAGATTATGCCAAGTTGTATATTCAGGAGATAGTGAGACTTCATGGATTCCCAATCTCCATTATTTCAAACAGAGGTGCACAGTTTACTGCACAGTTCTGGAAATCGTTTCAGAAAGGCTTGGGTTCAAAGGTTAACTGAAGTACTGCCTTTTATCCTCAGACTGATGGGCAAGCAGAGCGTACTATTCAGACTTTAGAAGATATGTTGAGGGCTTGTGTGATCGATTTCAAAGGTAATTGGGATGATTACCTACCCCTCATTGAGTTTGCCTACAACAACAGTTATCACTCTAGCATCCAGATGGCTCCATATGAAGGTCTTTATGGGAGAAGATGTAGATCTCCTATTGGATGGTTTGAAGTTTGTGAAGCACAGTTGATAGGACCAGATTTAGTTCACTAGGCTATGGAGAAGGTGAAAGTGATTCAAGAGAGGTTGAAAAAGGCATAGAGTCGTCAAAAATCCTACACTGATGTTAGGAGAAGGGCGTTAGAGTTTGAAGTAGACGATTGGGTATATTTAAAAGTTTCACCCATGAAAGGGGTTATGAGGTTTGGTAAGAAGGAGAAACTTAGTCCCCGGTATATTGGACCTTACCGCATAGCCAAGAGAATTGGCAATGTTGCTTATGAATTGGAGTTACCGCAGGAACTAGTAGCGGTTCACCCGGTTTTTCACATCTCCATGCTGAAGAAGTGCATAGGCGATCCTTCATTGATCCTGCCGACTGAAAGTGTTAGGATTAAGGATAGCTTATCTTATGAGGAGGTTCCTGTTCAGATTCTAGATCGCCAGGTTCGCAGGTTGAGAACAAAGGATGTGGCCTCAGTCAAGGTCCTATGGAGAAACCAATTTGTTGAGGAAGCTACTTTGGAAGCCGAAGAGGACATGAAAAAGAGGTACCCATATCTCTTTGAATCCGGAGGAAATGCAGATTAAGGTATTAATGTCCTTCTTAGTGTTCTTTAAAATATAATGAGCATGTTGTTGTTGTTGTTGTGTTTGCATGATTGCTTGTTATGTGGTTAGGTTGATGTTACACCCTTTGCCTAGTAAGAGTGACCTCATTCAAGGACGAATGTTCCCAAGGGGGAGATATTGTAACATCCGGTAAGTTGAAATAACTATGAAGAGGCTTAAAAATAGGAAATAGTCATTTATGGAAGGATTTCAAAAAAATATGAAAATCTGGGAAATTGGATAAGTGTAGAAATCAGTGAGTTTTGGCCAACTTTGAGCAGTCATAACTCTTAGCTCAGGATGAGTTAGGAGTAGTTCCAGTTATGATTGAGAAGCTTCTGGAATGATCTTTCTAACGCCACCGAGTTTTCTCGATTCCGAGTTTGTAGGAACAATTTATGCCTTTTGAAAGTTGGGCAGTTGGCAGGGAATTCGTCCGGAAATTTCAAAGGCATTTTGGTCTTTTCCCTAGCTATTTCTTTTGGGGTTATATTGTGTTGTTAGGCTGATTTTTGGATCATTTTGGTCCCATTTTAAAGAGTGAGAGCTAGGGCTTGCGAGTGAAGGGGAGAAGGAGAGGAGAAGAGGAGAAGAAGAGAAGAAAGAGTAGATCAAACAAGTTTCCGTCAAAGATCATCGTGGATATCGTCGGGGGTGATCCCTACTAGATATGTGACTTCTTAGTGTTGGGTTGATTCTTTCCCCCACACACTAAACTCATTTATATTATTGAGAAAAGATTGGATATGTTGTTGAAGTTGTTTGGTTGTGTTGTTGATGTTGTTGATTGTGTTGTTGAAGTCCCTTGTTGATTTGGGCATGTTTTTGGTTATGTTTTGGGTTGAAATCTATTGTATGTTAAGGTATTTACGATTCTAAATGTTTGGGGTTGGAAACCTTGGAGTTTAGAAGGTTTAGAGTTCGAGAAAAGAGGGAGAAAAGTCGAGTTTTCTGGGGAAAGGGGTGGCACATCGCGCCTGCCAGCGCGTCCCAAAAGAGCTTCTGAGCTTTCTCCCTTGGGGCGCCGCGCCTAGAAGAGCGCCAGCAGGCCCCTTATGAGCTTCAAGGGCTGGCGCTCCGCGCCTTGCAGAGCGCCAAGGACGCCAAGTTCCCCCTTTCTTTTCACACTTTCTCATGCATGTTCCTTGATATTGTACCTATGCGTTTCCAACACCCCAAGGTACGTTTAAACGTCAAGAACTCGTCCATAACATGTGATCAAACACCTTGAATCCATAATGCCAACTCAAGGAGAGTAGTTTCCAAGTCAAGTGAAATTAAGAGTTAAGTCTAGGAGTTAAAGAAGTGAGTCAAAGTAAGTCTCTAAAGATTTTCAAGAGTCTTTATTGAACGTTTTAACTTCATTCTAAGGCTCAAGTTGCAAGACAAGCAAAGAGTATAGAGTTTCAAGTTAAGTCAAGAACATAAAGTTGAGTTCATTTCTCAAAGTTATTAAGGAACTATGTATTCCCAAAGAAGTTTTAAAGAAATGTTTTTACATTTAAATAAGGTTGGAAACTGAGATTTCCAAAGAGCCTTCGGGCTAGTTTTTTGAGTAATTATCTCAAATCAGCAGGAAGACATATGTTTTAAAAACATAAGAGTCAGTACATTTTTGGGATTAGTGTAGAGCACCGAATTGGGGGAGCCTTCAAAGAACCCATAGCCCCTATAGAACCATGTTAGCCATCATGGGTAGAAAAGGATCATACTTTTTAGATGAATCCTTTTCCAGATAGATTAGTGGATCCATTAGGCAGTTTAGGTCTTTACCTTTTGCCGGGTATAGGATGCTCTGGCAGCGTGAGGTCGATCGCTATATCATCACTATAGCTCTTATGTGATGGTTGTCGGTTAGAGAAACTCCCAACAACAGTTATTGTTCTTTCATACACAGAAAGTATTATATTTGTATATACATCAGTTCAATTGTATTTCTATATACATTTCAAGCTTATTGTATCTTTGTATACACACAGAGTTTATAGCATGTTTTAAGCAGTCTTTCTTTATATCGTACTTGTTTTAAAATTGCCTTATATTGAAAGAAGTCAGTCAGGTTGAGTTGAGTTGAGCCAGGTAAGCTATTCAGTTTCTTCCAGATTTCCTTCTAGCCTATGTTGCTTAGTTTTCCAGCTCGCATACTCTTACATTCAATGTACTGATGCCAGTTGGCCTGCATCTTATGACAATGCAGATACAGGTACCCCGGATCAGCATCCTGCACGTCGTTGAGCCTCCTTGCATTCCGAAGGACTCAATTATTTTGTGTTCTTAGTTATGTTTTATTAGGGTGTTACGGGGTCTGTCCCAACATCCATCTCAGTATTTTAGAGGCTTCATAGACAGTTAGTCAGTTAGTTTTGAGACTCTCATATATGTATACATGTAAATATTCTATTTTGAGATTCGAGTTACCTTTGTGGCCAGCTTATATAAGTTAAGTTGTTTTGTAACCTTGCATTTGCATTGAGCTATTCTGTTTAGTTAGGTTTTCAGTGAGTTAAGAAAGCCAGGCCAAGAGTTCGCTTGGGGGCAGAAATGGTATCCGGGTGCCAGTCCCGCCTAGGGTGTAGGCACGGGGCGTGACAACCAACCACCTCACTAGCTCAAACGCGATGTTCCGAACACGATGGAACTGACGGAAGTCCCATCCCACGTATGGAACTCCAAATGTTGACCTAAATCAACTCTATCAAGAATTCGCAACTCAAGAAGGGTCAAATTACCAAAAACACATCTGATCACATTGGGGACCACACCAACCATCCCAAAAATACAAACTAAGCATGGAAACTCTAAGGGGAAGGGTAAATGGGCCACCTAAATCATCTTGTACTGAAAGTTATGACTATTTGAAGTTGATCCAAAACTCATAACTTAGCATAACTTACAAAATTTCAAATTTTGACTCTTTCCCAATTAATTCTTTCTAAATTTAGCTCTTTCTAAGGCGGGATGTTACACATTGCCTCACTTATGTTTCTTTAATGTCATTCAAACTTATTTCAGCTCTCAGATTGTTCAAGTGAGTTAAGGCTTGTCCTAGTCACTCATTATGCAGTAGAGGTTTTTTGTCAGATATTAGTCTTTCCACAATTATATCTTTGTACTCCGATTTCATGAGATGTTAAGATATCTATTTGAGACTTATTCCGGTTATTCTCTTTATTTCATTTATGTATGTTTTCTTAGTGTCATGCTATGTCATGTGGTTTGCTTTGAGTGTCTCGGATTCTAAGTATCATGTCACATCTAGGGTGTAGTCTTGGATCATGACATCCACCGTCTCATTTTCAGGTAATGTTTCCACTACCGTTTTGTTGACCACATTTTTCGTAGTCTATTTTCCAATGATTTTGTCATCATTTTTTTTTCATTTGATGCTACCTCTAAGAGACAAATATATTCAAGATAATAAGGCAATGGTTAAACCAACAAACAATTGCTTTAGCCACACGATGGGTGCCAAACTATTTACAAGTAAAATAGTACAATAAGATTTATATTAGGGAAAGAACACACATCTTGATTCAACTCCTATTAGGTTCAATTATTAGCAGTTTGAATATTGTTGGATTGGTGAGAAAAATAAATAAAACAAGTAAAAGTGTACAGAATGTAAAATTCTAATTGAAGAAAGTCATATTTGTTTCATAATTAATTCATCAACCTATTGTCAATGTTAGTAATGGTAAGTAGTTACATGTAGGGGCGTAAAAAATGAGCCCAATTATAGGCAACCCACCCAACCCACTCATAATTTTAAGGGCTGGGATCAAGATAATTTAAATTGGGTCTAATCTCAACCCATCAAATTCTAACTCATTTTAAGAGAATCCTCAATTGAGCCCAATTCAATCTCCAATTTCAACCCGTTTTAAGACTCTTTATTTTCATTGATGTAATGTATGTTACTATATTACAGGTATGAATTACTATCTATTTTATATCTTTTAATATTTATCTATCCATTTGTAACCTTTTAAAAAAACAAAAATTCTTGAGTTGAAATTCAAATTGTAGTTAAAAAACATAAATAACAATATATTAAAAATATTGAGATTAAGCGGGTCAAATTGGGTGGGTCAAGAACAAACACGCTTTTAAGCCCATTTGAGCCCAACCCGCCCATTTGACACCTCTAATTATACCTAATCTAGAAATAGTACAGCGATCAGTATTATGTTGCATCAAGAGTTTGGGAGTATTATGTTGTAAGTGCAAGGGTGTCATCAGACACTTACAAAATGGTGGGATACTGAGATGGCTAGCAGGCTCAAGGCTATTGTCCAAGTTGTCCTTGTAATGGTGTGTTGGAAATTGTTGAAAAGGAGAAACAAAGTTAATAATGATGGATCAGTATCTCTGAATATATCTATGAGATCAATTTGAATATGGTCATCAGATGAACTTAGTTGAAGAATATTCCAACTAGTTGGCCACTCCTACTCGAATTTTTGCACAACTATACGGTTGAAATATGGAAGAAGCTTAGTCAAGATTGGTACAAATGTAACTCAGACGGAATATCAAGAGGTAACAGTGGATCAAACTCAATTACATTTTGTCCAAGAAATAAATATATGTATATGCAATATGCTTCATAATGGAAAATAAGTGATCCTACCAGTATATTAGTTGAAGCTATTGTCGGGCAATGAAGGAAGGTTATAAATTATATGTGGAGAATTAACTTTTACGATTAATACTGAAAATTGATTCTTTAGCTTTAACTAAAATGCATGGTTAAAGATGAATAGGAGAATCCTTTAGAATACAATCAAGAGGATTAAGGAGCTGATTGGAGGAGGACGTATACTGATAAATTAGATATTAGGCCTAACTCACATCCCAAAAACTAACTCAAAGGGAGGAGGATTGCCCAAGCCTAGTAAGGAGTCCACCCATCTCATTAACCACCAATATGAGACTTTTGCCTTTAACATATACATATATAGAAAAGGCAACACATTGCCAATATTTTTTAAGCCAACTAGTGGTTTGATTTTGCAGGTTCAAACCTTTGTAGAGGAATGGACGAGCGAGAGTAGTATTAAAAAGTCTTACGAATAGTGGCAATTAACTATTGTTACTGTCTTGATATAGAGTTAATTTGAGCTTGGAAGTTTGTTCCAATAAAAGTAGCTAGCTCCATTTTACATTAATTTTTTTTGTTTATTTCCTTCTATTTTGGGCTGCAACATTACGCCATATTTGTAAGGATATTTTACTTTCTTATTAATAAATTGGGCCATTGGTGTATTTTTGTATTATACCAAATTGATGTATTATACTGAAATTACAGTGAGTTGTTAAGTAGAGTAAAGAAGAAGAATATGAAGAAGTAATTGGAGTAATCTATTTTTCTTCTTCAGAAATTGGTTTGATGTATATCATGAATTGTACACGACCAAATATAACATGTGCTATTAGTAAGTTGAGTCAGTACACGAGCAATCCCGATCAAACTCACTGGATGACAATGATGAGAGTTTTAGGGTATTTAAAACATACTCAAAACTATGCTTTGCATTATAACAAATATCCCGCAGTACTTGAAGGATATAGTGATGCAGAATGGATCACCGGATCAGATGAAGTAAAATCCACAAGTGGATATGTATTTACTCTTGGTGGTGGAGCAGTCTCTTGGAAATCATCCAAACAGACATGTATTGCTCGCTCCACTATGGAATCTGAATTTATCGCTTTAAATAAAGCCGGTGAAGAAGTTGAATGGCTCCGGAATTTCTTGGAACAAATTCCATATTGGCCTTAACCATTGGCACTTGTATGCATACATTGTGGTAGTCAGACTGCAATAGGTAGGTCAAGGAGCACGATGTAAGACGGTAAATCTTGTCACATAAGACGGAGACATAATACCATTAGAGAACTACTTTCTAGTGGAATTATTACAATTGTCTATGTAAGGTCAAAAGATAATGTATCGGATTCAAGTACAAAAGGCCTAACTAGAGAGGGAGTTGAAAGGTCATCTAAGAGGATAATTTTTAGTCCTAGGACAAGTCAAGCATGATGTTAACTCTACCATCTTAGTGGATTTGCCGGAGCAGCAACGTCTTCATCATTGTCTTCTTCTTAACTAGAATTCCAGTTTCTCGTTAGGGGGTTCTGATTTTTATAGGAAAGTAGCTAGCTCCATTTTACATTACTTTTTTGTTTATTTCTTTCTATTTTGGGCTGCATCATTACACCATCTTTGTAAGGATATTTTACTTTCTTATTAATAAATTGGGTCATTGGTGTATTTTTGTATTATACCAAAATTGATGTATTATACTGAAATTACAGTGAATGGTTAAATAGAGTAAAGAAGAAGAATATGAAGAAGTAATTGGGGGAATAATACATTTTTCTTCTTCAGAAATTGGTTTAACGCTAATGAGAGTGTGCTTGAAGCAGTCATGGCATACAAATCCTGTTGGCCACATATTGCAAGTTTGAGAGAAGTCAATATTGTTTACTTAGACCCTTCCAAGTGTATTTATAATATAATAAAATATTACTACCAAATCAAATATCATTAGAAATAGGATTAGTGAGTGGGAAGCCTAATTTGATAAGAAAAAAGACTTAGAAAAGGAAAAGAATGTGTATACGTTATTGGAAATACTAGTTTCTGGACACGTGTGTCTTCTACAAGTATTTTATACAAAATAAAGAATATTAAAAATAAATTGTAATAAATAAAAGTACAAGCTGAAATAGATGAATTGTCATTTTATATTCAAATGACTTCTTCATTGAACAATATAATTAGATGATTAAATATTATTTGAAACTACAAAATTCATCAGCTTAATTTATCTAGGTAGGTAAAATGTATAATTAATTATATTTTGAGCAACATTTAATGTATTCATATATTACATTATACTCTTCTTGATGTGTATTCCATTTGTACATTATTTTGATTACTGATTTCAACGGTTAGAGTAGTTTCATTCATTCACTTATAATTATATAATTAGGAAAACATTGATAAACATATATCACCAAAATATTATATATGAATACCTATTCTATTCATTTATCCACTTTGTTTTACCAACCTCAGCAAGTTTAAGGTATCAAAAATTAAAGTTTTAAACAACTTCAAGATAATCAAAGAGTCAAAGATATTGGTAAAGGCATGACATATAAGAGAACCAAAAGTCACTCTCTGACACTTCTATGTCCATACATTAGTTTGATTTTAACTCATAAACATGAATTTAAGAAACATTGCTAATTTATAAAATTTAAAACTATTAAAATATTATATAAACAAGAATAATATATTTTTACGAACGTGTTCACAGAAAATAAGAAAGCTGAAATATGAACCTACTAGTTAAAATCTTTCCTCTATCGCTTCTTCTAATGGAGAGAGTTGTACATACACTTAATTTATGAATTCATTTATATAAGTTGATCATTGAGCATAATTTAGTGGATTAGATAAAACCATTCATTATCAATTAAGTTAGAAAACTAAAGAAATCAAAAGTTTTATTGTTGGAGACGAAAAGTATTAAACTATGATACAATGTTCTTTCGAGCATCCAAACTATCACGACCCAAACCATCGTGATTGGCACCCACACTAACCCTCCGGTGAGAGAACCACTACTACAATCCAAACCCAACAACTAATCCAAAAACTAAGCATTTAAGTTACGGAAGCAAGTTAAATACTAAGGAAAGAAATAGAATTCCCATAAACTCCAAACCAATAGTCTAACAACTAAATAAATGCGGAAGTAAATACCTAGAACCAGAAAGTCAATGTACTGAAAGATCTAACACTGAACCAAAGTCTAAACAAGAAGGGATACCACCCCAAACTAATGAACTAATTAACTAACTAGAAAAATCTAAGTCCAAAATGGTGGACATAAACAGAAAGAGAGCTCATGGCAGCCTGAAAGAACTGGCTCACCCTTGAGTTTGATCGGCGATCACTGATCTTCTAAACGAGGTCTTTTAATCGCCGCTTGAAGATGCCATGTACTCAACAAAGAAAGAGCAAGTGCAATATCAGTACACAACCACAGTGTACTGGTAGGATCACGCGACTATCCCACTAACAGTACTAAAAAATTGCTAATAAACGACGAAAGAAAAAGCGACGGACAGCGTCTCTCCAAAAAAGCAACAGACTAAGAGATGTCGTCCGTCACTTTTTAATAAAAATAATTATTTTTAAAATTATTTCACAAAAAGCGACGGACGGCATCTCTTAGCCCGTCGCTTTTTTGCGGATTTTTGCACTAAATATATATATAATTAATAATTATTTATTTAATATATATAGAGATGTCGTCCGTCGTTTTTTATTAAAAATAATTATTTATAAATTAAACAATAACCATGTTGTCCATCGTTTTTAATTTACTTTATTTTATTAATTAGTTTTTAAAAAAAGCGACGGACGGCATGTCTTAGTCCGTCGCTTTTTTGTCAAAATATCTAGTCAAATAATTTTAAAATGCGACGGATAGAGTCTCTTAGTCTGTCGCCTTTTAGTCAAAATTTTGGTCAAATATTTTTTAAAAAGTGAAGGACAAAGAGACGTTGTCCATCACTTTTTTTAAATTATGTTGAACCAAAAACGGGTTTTCCCTCCATTTTCCCATCTCTCTTTCTCTCTTCTCTCCCTTCTCTCTAAAACCAAGTTGTTGCACCGCCGCTGCCGCCTTATCCCTTCTCTCCTTAAGCATTAGTCTCGTTGCCGCCTTGCCCCGTCGGCGCCGTCACCCGTCGTCCTCACTGCCTCTTTTCCTTAGGTTGTTAAGATTAGGATTTAATTTTAGTTTTTTTTCAATTCTAGTAATATTTGATTTGTTATAAATTAGTATATTGTTTTAGTTTGATGAATTATGTTAGTCTATTGCAAACTTGTATATTTGATTATTGTTAGTTAGGAGGGAATTGGGGATTTTTGATTTTAGGGTTTTCTTCTAAATTGGGTTTTTACAAAAACAAATATGATTGTGAATTTAGTATTAGAAGTTAGAACTAACAAATAATTAGAAGATAGAAGTTAGAAGTTAGATTAGTTGCATTTTCCAACTTTGAAATTCTTGAATTTTGTATGTTTGACGGTTGAAGTTAGAAAAACATAGAATTGTATATGAAAGTTAGATTACTTTGAAGTTAGAAAAATAATAGTATATGAAAGTCGAAATTAGATTAGTTGAATTTCAACTTAGAAGTTCTTGAATTTAGTAAGTTTGAAAGTTGATGTTAGAAAAATATTAGATTGTACATGAAAGTTAGATTACTTTAAAGTTAGAAAAATATTGGATATTACATGAAAGTTGAAATTAGGTTACTTGAATTCTTGAACTTAAAAATTCTTGAATTTGAAGTTTATATAGAATTAATTTTAGAAATTAGACATGAACTTGAATTTTTGTAGGATTTTAGAACTTTAGGTTGTGAACATTAGAAATCTTGAATGATTGTAGGATTTTAGAACTTAGGTTGTGAACTTTAGAAATCTTGAATTATTGTAGGATTTTAGAACTTTAAGTTGTGAACTTTTGAGAACTTAAATTTAGATTTTAATTTTAGTTTTTTTTTTCAATTCTAGTAATTATATTTGATTTCTTAGTTTGTATATTTTTTTAGTTTGAAGAATTGTGTTATTCAATTGTTAATTTGTACATTTGATTATTGTTAGTTAGGGAGAGAATTGAAGATTTTAGATTTTAGGATAAGTTTTCTTTTAAATTAAGAATTTTTAAATATGATTGTAAATTAAGTATTATAAGTTAGAACTAACAAATAATTAGAAGTTAGAGATTAGTTGAATTTTTTAATTTGTCATTGTATTTGTGCTTATATATTATATTGTTGTTGAAAATTGGGTTACTTGAATTATATTCTTGAACTTAGAAATTAGATATGAACTTGAATTTTTGTAGGATTTTAAAACTTTAATTAGGTTGTGAACTTTGGAAATCTTGAATTATTATAGGATTTTAGAACTTTAGGTTGTGAACTTTAGAAATCTTGAATTATTGTGGGATTTTAAAACTTTAAGTTGTGAACTTTAGAAAACTTTAATTTTTGTAGGATTTTTAAACTATTGTGAGCATTAGAAATCTTGAATTATTGTAGGATTTTAGAACTTTAAGTTGTGAACTTTAGAGAACTTGAATTTTTGTAAGATTTTAGAACTTTAGGGTGTGAAACGTTAGAAATCTTGAATTATTGTAGAATATTAGAACTTTAAGTTATGAATTTTAGAAAACTTTAATTTTTGTAAGATTTTAGAACTTTAAGTTGTGAACTTTAGAGAACTTGATTTTTTGTAGGATTTTAGAACTCTAGAAATCTTGAATTATTTTAGGATTTTAGAACTTTAGGTTGTGAACTCTAGAAATCTTGAATTATTGTGGGATTTTAGAACTTTAAGTTGTGAAATTTAAAAATCTTGAATTATTGTAGGATTTTAAACTTTAGGTTGTGAACTTTAGAAATCTTGAATTGTTGTAGGATTTTAGAACTTTAGGTTGTGAACTTTAGAAACCTTGAATTATTGTGGAATTTTAGAACTTTAAGTTGTGAACTTTAGGAATCTTGAATTATTGTAGGATTTTAAACTTTTGATTGTGAACTTTAGAAATCTTGATTTATAGAATTTATGAACTAATTACTAGGTTGAACTTTAGAAATGTTGATAAAATATAGTCTTTATGAACTATTTAATTAAGCTTGAACATAGTTTGAAGTTTGAATTACTTGAAATCTTGAAACGAATTTTGAAAGTCTTTAAATTATGATTTAGATATTTTTGAATGTTAATTTAAGTTTGTTGTTTTATATTTTGTGTAGCTTCTTTATAAGGTTTTGGGATTGATTGGGTTGAATTGAATTGAATTGCTTCTGCAGGTGGGCAGCAGAAACTGGCAGTTTATGCTGTCAAAAAATTTGCAGAAAAAGCGACGGACAGGGTGGTTTTGTCTATCGCTTTTTTAGATTTTATTTTAAAAAAAAACCCAGAAAAGCGACGGACTTCGTCTCTTTTTGAAGATTAAAAACAAAAGCGACGGACGGCATCGAATTTGTCAACAAAAATAATTATAAAAAAAACGACGCTATCTGTCGCTTTTTTGCGATGCAGTCTATCGCTTTTGAAAAGTGTTGAGCCAAAAAGCGACGAGATTGACTGCATTGCTTTTAGCCAAATAAGCGACGCAGTCCGTCGCTTTTTTCCGTCTCTTTTTGGCAATTTTTTAGTAGTGTATAAGCCATCACAACAATATAATCATATGCACATATATATTATCAACATTTACGAACAAGGTACAGTTTCACATTTCTCAAGAAAGACAATTATAACAAATCATTGGTCCTTTCATAGAACCCAAACCCAAACTGTTAGTATACCGGAACGTGGCAACCGATCCAAGTTAGTGTGTCAGAACACAACACCCGGTCCATTCAACAACCCATAATCACAATTATAAGTATATTCTCAAGTTCATACAATCAAGCCATGATTCATGATTTTCATCATTCATTCATCTCATTTACAACAAGTGTGATCAATAATGCAACATTCACATACATACACGTATTATAATGAAGCAAGAACAAACATACATCACACAATCATAGAATCACAATCATCACCTACCTCGAAACAAGCTTGAAACCCTTAAGAAACTTGATTCTTTCCTGTTTTGATTCATTCCGCTTGTTCTTGGTCTACAAACAATAATTATAATACGAGAATCAATAAACGATAACTAATTACCCGAATTATTAACAATCCTATGAACCATAGATCATACCCATGATCCCAATATCCAAATTAGAGCTTTTTCCAACATAATTCTCTGATCAAAACTCTTCCCCATCGATAATTAGCTACTAGATTACGTTCTACGAATCGAAAAATGAATTCAGGGAGTGAAAATCTAACCTTTAGCCTCAAGAATGGTGAAAAACTATCAAGAAAAGACCTAGGTTCTTTCCTTAGCTCTCAAATTCAAAAATAGCAGAATAAACATTTTTTGGGGTTTATTTACGACTTTAAGTCACATCTGCCCTGCCACAGCGGCACCCATCCCGCTACAGCGGCCCCGTCCCGGCGGCAGAAATCCCGCCTCAGCGGCTTGCGCGAAAACATTGATCAATTTTAAGAATTTCATCCCCATTTCACAACACACCTTTAGCCAATGACACTTAGAAGCTACCTGTTTACGCTAAGATCAATTCCGGGAGTTTACTCCTCCAAATTCAATTCTGTAAAGTCGTACGGGTTCCTTAACGACTTATATATCTACCCATGTGATCAAATTTATAATTAAATGACCCAATTGTTACCAGATTTCCTTAGACTTTAATGACTCCGATTTCATCCAAATCTGGACTAGGTCGGGAAATTCCAATTACTACAAAAAAGTTTTCTGATCCAAAATTTTTCCCTGTTGGCTTTTCTATAACGATGGAACCTGGTCGTTACAATAGATAACAATTTACCCATCACTCTTCCTCGAGTGACAAACTTAGGAAAAATAGGCTAAGGAAGGAATGGAGTAGTACCTGAATCAACGAACAATTGGGGATCCTTGTCTCGCATGTCCTTCTCGGTTTCCCCAGTAGCTTCCTCAAATGGACTATGCTTCCATTGAACTTTCACGGACGTAATCTCCTTGGTTCTCAGCTTTCGGACATCATGATCCAGAATTGCAATCGATTTCTCCTCATATTGGAGGTTTTTGTCTAACACAATTGAGTCCCACTTAATGATATAATCTCCGTCACCATGATATCTCTTGAACATGGACACATCAAAATACCGGGTGAACTCCCGATAGGTTAGGTGGTAAATCCTATGTACACGCTACCGACCCTACAAATTCAAGAACCTCAAAGGGACTAATATATCGCAGACTTAACTTACCTTTCATGCCAAATCTCATCACCCCTTTCATGGGTGATACCTTAAGAAAAACATTTTCACCGGTCTGAAATGTCATGTGCCTTACCTTATGATCCGCATACTTCTTTTTTCTACTTTGGGGTGCTAGAATCTTAGATTGAATACTCCTTACCTTATCTTGAGCATCCTTCACTAAATCAACCCCCAATGGTTTCACATCTCCAGCCTTGAACCATCCTATAGGTGATCTACATCCCTTCCCATATAATGCCTCAAACGGTGCCATATCAATGTTGGAGTGATAACTATTATTATAAGATAATTCACACAAGGGTAAGAACGTATCCCAATGTCCTCCAAAATCAATCACACATGCCCTCAACACGTCTTCTAACACTTGAATAGTCCTCTCAGACTGCCCGTCCGTCTGTGGATGAAAAGCGTTGCTAAAACTGAGTTGTGTACCCAATTCATCATATAATTTTCTTCGAAAACTTAGAGGTAAGCTGAGTACCACAGCGTGAGATGATAGAAAGGGGCACCCCATGCAACCTCACTATCTCTTTCACATACACCTTAGCCAATTGTTCAGCATTGTAATCTATTCTTACCAGAATAAAATGGGCTGACTTAGTCAATCTATCGATCACTACCCAAATAGAATCAAACTTCCTCAAAGTCTTGGGAAATTCAACCATAAAATCTATGGCTATCCTCTCCCACTTCCATTTCAAAATTGACATTCTTTGAAGCAACCCTGCATGCCTTTGATGTTCATACTTCACTTGTTGACAAATTTGACACTTGGCCATGAACTCCGCTATATTCTTCTTCTTACCCGACCACCAATAAAGTTGATTCAAGTTTTGGTACATCTTGGTCACACCCGGATGAATAGAATATCGCGAACCACGAGATTCTATCGACAACTTTTGAATCAAGTCATCAACTCGAGGAACACAAATCCTTCCATTAAAGCTAAGCACACCTTCCACATCAAGAGTGGTCTCTTGTGCCTTACCAATCACTGTTTTTTTTCTTAAGTTCATTCAAATTTTCATCCTCAAATTGCTTGGCCTTGATCTCTTCCATAAACGTGGCCCTTACTTCAATGCTAGATAACACCCCACTTTTTTTGAGATGCCCAATTGCATGAAATTAGACTCCAAGGTCTAAATTTCCTCAGTCAAAGGTCGTCTATTTACACTCAAGCAAGATAAACTACCCATACTTACCGCTTTCTGACTCAAAGCGTCTGCCACTACATTCGCCTTACCCGGATGGTATCGAATGGTCACGTCATAATCTTTGAGTAACTCCATCCACCTTCATTGTCTCAAATTCAGGTCCTTCTGAGTGAACAGATGTTGTAAACTACGATTATCGGTAAATACTTCACACTTAACACCATAGAGGTAATGCCGCCAGATCTTAAGAGCAAACACTACCACTGCCAACTGCCAACTGCCAACTGCCAACTCCAACTCATGTGTTGGATAATTCCTCTCATGCACCTTCAATTGATGCGAGGCATAAGCTATAACATTCTTATCCTTCATCAACACAACACCCAAATCAGAATGTGAAGCATCGCAATAAAAAAATTAAATATTTACCTTCAACTGGTAATGCTAGAATAGGCACGGTGGTCAGGAGAGTCTTGAGCTTTTGGAAGCTCTTCTCACATTTTTCAGTCCATTCAAATGGTATCTCCTTTTTGGTTAAATTAGTCAAGTGAGTTGCAATAGAAGCAAAGTTCTTCACAAATCGATGATAGTAGCTAGCGAGCCTTACAAAATTCCTAACTTCCATCACAGAGCTAGGACGAACCCAATTCTTAACCACCTCAATCTTTTGAGGATATACCATTACCCTTCTTTTGAAACTATATCTCCCAAAAATTGCCACCGAAGTCAACCAAAATTCACACTTAGAAAATTTTGCATACAACATTTGTTTCCTAAGAACACCCAGAGCAATACGAAGATGATCGACATGCTCTTCCTCACTTTTCGAATAAACCAAAATATCATCAATAAAGACTATGACGAATGAATCAAGAAATGGCTTGAACATTCCATTCATTAAACTCATAAAAGCTGCAGGCGCATTAGGCAAACCAAAGGACATAACTAGAAACTCATAGTTCCCATAGCGAGTTCTAAACGTCGTCTTGGTCACATCCTCAGTCTTAATTTTCAACTGATGGCAGCCAGACCTTAGATCAATCTTGGAGAAAATGGATGCACCTTGCAATTGGTCAAAAAGATCATCTATTCGAGGCAAGGGATACTTATTTCGATTGGTGACTCTATTCAATTGCCGGCAATCTATACACATTCTAATACTACCATCCTTTTTCATAACAAACAAAACTGGAGCACCCCATGGGGAAGCACTAGGGCGAATAAATCCCTTGTCAAGAAGATCTTGGATTTGAGCCTTAAGCTCTCTCAATTCCGCTGGGGCCATGCAATATGGAGAGATAGAAATGGAACGAGTACCAGGTTCTGAATCAATGCAGAAATTTATATCTCTATGCGGAGGCATACCAATCAAATCAGTAGGAAACACTTCTCTAAATTTTGACACCATATGAATAGACTCAATAGATGGAGTCTCAACCTCAACATTGCTAATATGAGACAAATAAGTCAAACAACCCTGCCCTACGAGTTTTCTAGCAAGAATGGAAGATATGATCTTAGCTTGCTTAAGCTTGTACACCCTTTCCCACTCTAATTTTTCCCTTCCCGAAATTTCTAGAGTCACAGACTTAGTATTACAATTAACCACAACATAATAGGGGGACAACCAAGTCATGCCTAAGATTATGTCAAAGTCAGTTATATCCAAAATNCCCTTCCTGGAATTTCTAGAGTCACAGACTTAGTATTACAATTAACTACAACATAATAGGGGGACAACCAAGTCATGCCTAAGATTATGTCAAAGTCAGTTATATCCAAAATCACCGAATCAGCCAAAGTCTGAAAACCCATAAACAAAACATGACAAGCATGATAGACATGTGTGATTATGACAGACTTTCCAACTGGGGTAGAAACATGGATAGGGGAATCAAGTATATCACAAATCATAGCAAATTCTGAGGCAAATCGTACGGATACATAAGAATAAGTAGAAACCAGATCAAATAACACATAAGCCATCAGGTCGCAGACAAGAGTAGTACCTGTGATCACTGCGTAAGACGCCTCTGCCTCATTCTTGCCCAGAAAGGCATAACACTGAGCCCTATCATCTTGACATGTGACTTCCCTGCCTTGCTGCGCTGCACCTCTGTATGTGTTACCATTTTCTCTACCCCCACGACCTTGATAATTACCTTCTAGCCCACCTTGTGGACGTCCTCTACCATTATTACCATTTCCCGCAGGTTCCACTGCTCTAGTCTGCTATTGCACGAAATCTAACACTCGTGGGTGGGGACAATCCCTCCTCATATTCCTAAGTTCTCCACAATTGTAGCAAGTACGATCAAAAGATGGTCTGTCGCCTGTCAAAGGCACGACTCCCTGGCTATCCTGAATCAAATTATGAGATGGAGTTCCCGAATAATTACCTGTAGAGGCAGGCATAGCGGACTGAATTGGCCTAGCTGCAAGTGTTGGCCTCCCTGCCCCCTTGGAGTAAGAACCATGAAAGTTACCCAAGCTTTTTGCCCTTTTAGCCAATGCCTTAGCCTGACCATCTCGCCTCACCCCCTCCACTTTCTTAACAAAATGTGTTACCTTATTAAAGCTCCTCTCTGCAGAGGTCATATGAACAGATAATATCTGCAACTCAGAATTTAGTCCCTTAATAAATAAACAAATCTGCTTTTCCTAAGTAGTTACCAATTGAGTAGCATATCTAGACAAGGCATAGAACTTGGCCTCACAAGCAGCCACATACATACCACCCTGCTCCAAAGCCATGAACTCATCCTTCTTGCGATCCCTCAAAGTCCTAGGCACATATTTCTCTAAAAATAGAGCATGAAATTGGGTCCAAGTAAGTCGAGGTAAAACAAAAGATCTGCATCCCATATAAGCTCTCCACCACTGCTGCTTGGCCTCACCTTGAAACTGAAAAGTCATGAACTCAACCTATGCTGATGGACAATTCCCAACTTAAGAAGACTCTCGTAACAATCTAGGATGAACGCATACGCATCATCACTCTTGGAACCATGGAACAAAGGTGGCTTCAACTTCAAAAACTTGGTCAACATCTCATGTTCATTACCAGTCATAAGAGGACCCAATAGAGGACAGAAGAAAGCATCATTACCTACATTCCCTCCCACCTTGGGGACAGTGATAGCAATAGGAGGATCGGTGAGAGCTTGAGTTGCTTGAACAGAGGGAAGCACTCTAGGACCAACCAACCCTTTCAAGAATGACATGATCTGCTGAGCTAACACTAGGTCTATGGGAGGAATACCTATAGTCTCAACCTGCACCTCTTCCTCTTGTCCAACCTCCTCAATATTTTGAACCTCAACATTCTCTTCTATCTCTTCATGATGTACGGGAGGGGCCTCATTTTGGGGAGCATTTTCGACTGGTACCCCATCTCTAGTAGGCGCCACTCTTCCTCGGCCTCTACTCCTAGCTCTTATTCTACCTCTGCGTTGACCGTGACCTCTAGCTACAGATTCCTCAGCTAGAGCATTAACGGGAGCTACGGGCCTTACACTGTTGAATCTAGTGTTAACCATATGCGGACAAAAGAGTGAAAGAGGTTAGATACCAATTCGAATTGACACATACCAATTAGAATCAAGTTATAGCACGAAGGAGACAGGAGAAAACAGAGAGATTTCTTAAAGTCCTATAGCCTCTCGAAGAAAAGTACAAATGTCTCCGTACCGTTCCGCAAGAATCTACTAGACTCGTTTTGGTACATCTAGATCAATAAACCTATGCTCTGATACCAACTTTGTCATNTGTTAACCATATGCTGACAAAAGAGTGAAAGAGATTAGATACCAATTCGAATTGACACATACCAATTAGAATCAAGTAATAGCATGAAGGAGACAGGAGAAAACAGAGAGATTTCTTAAAGTCCTATAGCCTCTCGAAGAAAAGTACAAATGTCTCTGTACCGTTCCGCAAGAATCTACTAGACTCGTTTTGGTACATCTAGATCAATAAACCTATGCTCTGATACCAACTTTGTCATGACCCAGACCATCGTGATTGGCACCTACACTAACCCTCCAGTGGGAGAAGCATTACTACAATCCAAACCCAACAACTAATCCAAAAACTAAGCATTTAAGTTACAGAAGCAAGTCAAATACTAAGGAAAGAAATATAATTCCCATAAACTCCAAACCAATAGTCTAACAACCAACACAAATGCGGAAGTAAATACCTAGAACCTGAAAGTCAATGTACCAAAAAACTAACAATGAACCAAAGTCTAAACTAGAAGGGATACAACCCCAAACTAATGAACTAATTAACTAACTAGAAAAATCTAAGTCCGAAATGGTGGACATAGACATAAAGAGAACTCATGGCAGCCTGGAAGAACTAGCTCACACTTGAGTTGGATCGGCGATCACTGATCTTCTAAACGAGGTCTGTTAATTGCCGCTTGAAGATTTCCTATACTTAACAAAGAAAGAGCAAGTGCAGTATCAGTACACAACCACAATGTACTGGTAG
This sequence comes from Solanum stenotomum, assembly GCF_019186545.1. Lineage (NCBI taxonomy): Eukaryota > Viridiplantae > Streptophyta > Magnoliopsida > Solanales > Solanaceae > Solanum > Solanum stenotomum. The sequence continues at coordinate 29,584,516 of NC_064287.1, forward strand.
GATCACGCTGCTATCCCACTAAGTGCAACATATATAAGCCATCACAATAATATAATCACATGCATATATCGAACATACACAATAATATCAACATTTACGAACAAGGTACAATTTCACATTTCTCAAGATACACAATAATAACAAATCATTGGTCCTCTCATGGAACCTAAACCCAAACTGTTAGCATATCGGAACGTGGTACCCGATCCAATATTTATGCCAAAACGTGGAGACTGATCCCATAATTATGCCAGAACATGACAACCGATCCAAGTTAGTGTGTCGGAACGAAACACCCGATCTATTCAGTAAGCCACAATCACAAGTATATCCTAAAGTTCATACAATCAAGTCATGATTCATGACATTCATCATTCATCCATCTCATTTACAACAAGTGGGATAAATAATGCAACATTCGCATACATACACATATTATAGTGAAGCAAAAACAAACATACACCACACAATCATAGAATCATAACAATCACATACCTCGAAACCAACTTGAAACCCTTAAGAAACATGATTCTTCCCTTTCCAGATTTGTTCCGCTTGTTCTTGGTCTACAAGCAATAACTATAATATGGGAATCAATAAACGATAACTAGTTACTCGAATTACTAACAATTTTATGAAGCCTAGATCATACCCATGATCCCAATATCCAAATTAGTGCTTTTCCCACCATAATTCTCAGATCAAAACTCTTCCCCATCGATAATTACCCATTAGATTATGTTCTACGGATAGAAAAACGAATTCAAAGAGTGAAAATCTTACCTTTAGCCTCAAGAATGGTGCAAAACTATCAAGTAAAGACCTAGGTTTGTTCCTTTGCTCTCATATTCTAAAATTTCATAATAAAATATTTTTGGGGTCTATTTACGATTTTAAGTCGCGTCTGCCCTGCCACAACGGCACCCAACCCGCTGCAGCGGCCCCGCCCCCGCCCTGGCGGCAGAAATCCCGCTTCATCGACCTGCACGAAAATAATTAATGAGCAATTTTATGAATTTCAAACCCTCATTTCATAACACACCTTTAACCAACAACACTCAAAAACTACTCGTTCACGCTAAGATCAATTCTGGGAGTTCTAGTCGTCCGAATTCAATTCCGTAAAGTCATATGGGTTCTTTAACGACTTATCTATCTACCCATGTGATCAAATTCATAATTAAATAACTCAATTGTTACTATATTTCTCTAGACTTTAATGACTCTGATTTCGTCCAACTCTAGACTAGGTCGGAAAATTCCAAGTTACTACGAAAAAGTTTTCCAACTCAAAATTTAAAAACGAAATGAAGACTTTTAAAAGAAGATTATGTGTCTAACATGTATGATCTTTTGTTATCATATCGAAAAACAATATGAAAGAAAGTTTAAGTTTAGTAGTTTTATTTACATTTCATTTGATAGTCAAAAGTGGATAAAAAATTAAACAAGAAAATTATTTAAGTTAGTATTTTAATAAATAAATATAAAACATCCTTATCCCTACAAAATAATTAGAAATTTGTATCTTACAAACTGAAACAAATAATATGATTGATATTTTTAAGTTTTAATTTAAGTATTAATCACATTTTTTCTCTTTTGTTTATATTAACTAATTAATTAATTACAAAAAAATCACATAATGAAAATGTAACATAAGCACTAACTCCAAATGGATTAATGGAACATAATGACACTAATTATGCCAATATAATGAGACTCTAAATGACAGTAAAGAATGTCATATGATGCCGATAAACAGACAAAAAATATTATTGAAGTGGTAACGTAAATATGCGTATTATTATAATATTAAAATGACATACTAACTTTGTGTCTTTCCTAACTTTTTACTCCAAAACATAGAGAAAACGAAAGAAGAATAAAAAAAAATTGTTTGATTTATTAGATTAGGATAGATGGAGCATGTTTAGTTTGTGCTTTATTCATACTTAAGAAATAAATGATAAAAGTACAAAAATATAAATCAATAATGACAAATTATATATTGTAAATTATATACACTGCATTAATTTTTCTTCAAGTTTATTTCTCTCTTTACATACTTTTTAAAGAAAAAATAATTTTGGACTAATTTTTTCTCACCTTTACCTAATTAATTAATATAATAAAACTTAAAAAAAAACATCCAATCAAGTGTTACTCTAATCCGTTTAAATTTGAAAAATGATTAAAGTGTTTCAAATATTCAAAATTTTAAAAGCTCTCTTACTCTAATCTTATAAAAATATATTTAATGAGGCTTTATTACCGCGAGAAGCGCGTACCTGTTAACTAATATAGTAATATATGATGATATGATATGATATCTACTAATTAACGATAGCCTTTTCTTTTCTTGAAACATATATGTTTTAACCACTCATATTAATTTTAGCAAATAATTTTTAAAAGGGGCATATTAGTAGATGAGTTGTTGTATAGGTGAGTAATGAAGAGTTCTGTAATGCCTTTTGTAACTCCCCGAAAATTTCTAAGTTAATATTCTAATCATTATTCATTTACTTGAAGGGTCATATCAGGTGATTCTTAAATTGCCCATAAGTGTAAAGGTAAATTCTTTAGGGGTCGTTTGGTAGAGTGTATTAGGAAAAATAATGCATGTATTAGCCTTGTGTATCACTAGTACCTTGTTTGGTACTCTTTTCCAACCTATGTATAACTAATGCTTGCCTTAGTTATACACTATATAGTGTATTAAGATGTGTATTGCTAATACCATGGATTTCTGGGTATTAGCAACGTAGTGGTTTTACTGCAGGCATTAACATGATTAAAGACCCAATTGCCTTCAAAACCTCTTTTACATCTTTTCCACCATAATAGTGGAGGGTATCTTTGTAAATTAATTTTTTAATGCAATGTATACTATTTTTGTATGCATCAAATCAAACGATCCATAAAAATAATCTATGTATAATTAATGCAAGCATAACTAATAAATGCATTGCTAATGCAAGCATTACTAATACACGCTATTAACATTATTCTTATACACTCTACCAAACAACCCCTTAGTGTGGGAATGAGTTTGGATATTAATTAAGGTAACTAAAAATTCCTAGCACACAGTTGAGTTGAACATTTCCTTACCGTTTAATTTTTGATGTAAGATTCTCTTTGGGTCAACTTCAAATGCTCATATATATTAGAATATAAAGAGTAACGTGGCCCATAACCTATCAAATTAAGGGTATTTGAATCTTCTTTCCAACGTCACCAAATTTCGCAAAAATTCAAGGTTTAAGTAAGAAGTTATGACCAGTTTAGTAACCTAATACAGTGTTGTGACAAATTAGCCGATGACAAAACATTAAAAGGGGTCATCTTTTGTCTCTTACCTCTGAGAAAACCCTAAACGAATTTCTTGACTAATTTAAGACCGAAAACAATCAATTTTTCATCTTTTAATCCATCATTCCCATTCAGGATTCATTCAATCTTTTTCAAGATTCTTCTTTACGGTAAGTCCTTCTCCAAGAATTTCATTCTTTTCAACACAAATTCCTCCATACAATTATGAATCACTAATGAAAATCATAATTCTTGGTCATAGAGTTTCAAGAAACTAATTCAAGAAATCTCAAGAAAGGTTTTCTTGATTTTTCTTCTTCAAGCCAGGGTTTCAAGGCTTCTAATCAAGTTCTTCTTCAAAATTCTTCAAGAACCTTGTTCTTCCAGGTATGTAAGGCCATCATAGTGTTGGACTAGTTCGTCCTCACGCACTACATTTACTTTTAAATTAGTTAAAGAGAAATCTAGGATTCTACCCCTAGATTTGAGTATTCTTGAGATGAGTTGATTTTGAGATCTCGAGTTCCTAATTCTTTTTAAAATTCTATTCCTAATTATTGAATTTCTATATGTTATGCATTAAGATTTTTGAGTTGATTTGCTCAAGTATATATTTCAGCATGAATACTATAAATTGAGTATTCTTGAGATGGGTAGTACCGTTGAGTTCTGAGTATTGAGTTTTTCTATATTGTTATTGAGATCATTGAGTTGAGTTGTTCATGTCTATATTTTAGCATGGACTCTATTTTGAGATATAAATTTTGAAAATCTTTTAAAGCCAATATTTTTGTCTTAAACAAAATTTTCGAGAAAGTAAAGATGAGTTTTGAGAAAAAGAGTTTCTAAAACATGATTAGTATGACAATCGAGTATGCCATCAATGTTTAAGAAGTATTGTATCTAGATATAACATCAATGTTTAAGAAGTATTGTATCTAGATATACCATTAATGTTTATGCAGTATGACTTTTCGAGTCATAAATGATCATATCACAATAGGATTTTGATATATTTTTTGAGAAAGATTTTTCAAGTATGAGTTGAGTAAGAGTATAAGGGAACTAAGTATTCCCAAAGGTATCAGTTTTTACATTGATAAAAAAGAAACTTCGATTTTTAAATGGTTATGAGTTCAAAGATATTTCAAGAGCAGTTACCTCTTTTAAGAGGATAGTTTGAGAAATTATCTCAAACAAGAGGAAGAATTATGTTTTTAAACATATGAGCATGAGTTATATATATTATTGGGAGTAGTATTGAACACCGATATAGGGATGAGTTCAGAAACAACTCACAATCCTCATAAACCATATATGACAACATGGGTAAAAGATCATACTTTTCAGATGATTCCTTATTTCTTTTAAGTGTAGCATCGTGGATCCACTTAATTGAGGTGTCGAATATCCCGTCAAGGTATATGACAGTTCTAGCAGCGTGGGCGAAACGTTGTATCATCACGTAGCTCATAGTGATGGTTGTCGGTTAGAGAATCTTCCAATAGAGTTAAAGTGTATTTTTATATATCACTTATTATGTTGAGTTCACAGATTAGAAATTATTTTTTAAAGCTTTGAATGAGTTAACTCTTTTACTTCTTTACATTCAGCTTGAGTACATTGTTATCTATTGCAGTCCTTTCATTAAGTTATTTGTTATTTACCTATATTACATACTCGTACATTTGATGTACAGATGTAATTTGAACTACATGTCACGACCCGAGTCTACACCCTAGAAGTGGCCAGCACTCAGAACCATTGTTGGTCCCCAATCGAACCCTCGTTCTGGCTGACTACAAGCGGAAGACTAACTCAAACATACAAAACTTAAAACATAATAAAATCAATAACTCAAATACAAATCTTTAACTCAAAAGTTTAACTTGAATAAAAATAAATGAACAGACTTCTGAAACTCAACTATCTATATATGAAGCCTCTAACCGATAAAGATGGAAGTCGGGACAAAACCCATGACATCCTAACATCGGATATAACTGAAAGTACAAGTGGAACACTCCGGAAGCAAGGAGGCTCACCATAGCTACCTCGAACTGCTTGTCGTATTAACGAAGCGCCTATTGATGATCCTGAATACTTGTAACTGCATCATGAAACGATGCATGCCAAATGGCTCAGTACAGGAAATGTATGAGCATGTAAGGGGAATTCTAAAGCATAGAATAAGCTTAAACTTGATAAAAAAGAAACATACTTACCTCATCTCAACTTACTCAACTAAACTAAACTCAAGAATAAGATACTCAACTAAAAGAAAAGATATTCAACTCAAGGATAAGATATTAAACTTAGTGAAAGAAGGGTCGACTCAATAATAAGATACTCGAATTGGGTACGCAACTCTGGATATTCAACTCTATATAACGCAACAATACAGATGCAATATATGGAAAGCTTTTAAAACAGTGGAAAACAACTCAATATATTGAAAGATGCAATAGTAACTCAATTTGTATACAAGGATACAATATAAAATTTGTTTGTATATGAAAATACAAAATAAACTCTGTGTATATAAGAATACAAAATATCTCTGTGGGAGTTCCTCTAACCGACAAACATCACTATGAGCTATGTGATGATACATCATCTCGCCCACGCTACCAAAACTGTCCTATACCTTGCCAAGGTATAGAACCTCTCAACTAAGTGGATCCACTAGTCTATGCTAATAAGCACTAAGGAATCATCTAAAAAGTATGACCTTTTATACCCACATTGGCTATATGGTTTATGGAGATTTGAGTTATCTGAACTCGTCCTCATATCGGTGCTCAATACTACTCCAAAAAATATACTCAGCTCATATGTTTAAAAAAAATATAACTCTTTCTGTGGTTTGAGATTATTACTCAAAATCTTTGGTTAAAAATAGATGCTTACTTAATTGCTCAAAACTCTTTTGGAAATCTCGATTTCCTCCTATTTTAAATGTGAAAATATTTACTCTTGGGAATACTTAGTTCTCATGTATCATTTTAAAGAAAATGAACTCGACTCTACTATTTGTGAACTCAGGTGCTCAAGTTTAAATCAAGTTTTAGAAAAAAATGTAAAAGACTTCTCAGAATAAAGTTCATCCGAATTATGGACGTGAACGACTCAATTCAAGGTTTTCAATAACCATACATAGAACTCAATACTCGAGACTCAACAACTCAGAACTAAAGAACTATAACAAAAATATTTGTTTCAAGAATACTCAACTCAGAGGGTTCATGCAGAATTATGGGCTTGAACAATCTCAACTCAAGGCCTTCATGATACTACTTCATCTCAAGAATTTTTTACTCATAAGGTTCAAGCTGAATTATGGGCATGAACAATATGATTAGGAATGTCATCTCAAAATGGTTAGGAGCGTATACTCAAGACTTAGAACTTGAAGATACTACTCCTCTTAAAGATACTCAACGTATGAAGTTCATGCGGAATTTATGGACTTGAATGACTCAACTCGAAGGTCTAAATAACAATATGGAATTCATGTGTATGACTCTTCTCATTCTCACACTTAGATCCTCAAAACTTAACTCGAATCAATTGTTGATCTCAAAGGAATCACAATTGAACTCAAAGGCTTTCTTGAACTCTACTCTTAACTCTCTCTTGAATTTGAATTATGAATTCAAGAGTTGTGGTTCTTGATATGAAGGATCTTGTGATGATAAAGTAGACTCATGATTACATTCTCCTTACTCTCATGCTGACTTACTTGAGTCTTGAAACAAATTATTAGAAATTGTAGAAGACTACTCAAAAAGACTCAAAAGGGACTTTCATAAAATGTTTGCAAAAACTCCCAAAACTTAACTCTTAACTCTACCTTGAATTTGAAATATGAATTCAAGGTTATGATTCATATTTTGAATGATTTCTATGTGTTTAAAAGTAGTTTAGAGTGATTAGAATCAAATGGAGTGAAGGTACACTTAAAAGGGACTCAAACGGGACAACCGATGAAAAAGGAGTTGGGGCAGGCAACCCAAACTTCAGAGACACCATCCTGGCGCACTGTTGGCGCATCTGTGGCACGTCGCGCCACCATTTCCCGAGACAATTTCGACGAATTTCATCTCTTGTTTTTTGATCCTAAATCACTTCAATCGATTTCTTTTCTCAAGTTTTCCTTAGATTCAATTATCCAACCTAAGTACACACTAATCTACTCAGAAAAAACTCAAAACACTCACTTTCATCTCAATAAATCATCAAAACCCCAACAAATCAAGATTTAGAATGAACTTGAAGAACACTTATCAAAAACTCAATTCGTTCAACTTTTGAGAATAAAATTTGCGCTCAAAATAACATGATTGATGTGTGGGTGAACGAAACCAACACTATGGAAACTTACATACCTCTTAGGGATCAAACCCATGGTGAAAATTTGCAACAAAACTCACGATACTCGACGAATACTTTGATCCCCTTCTCTTTTCTCTTCTTTTCTCTTCTTGAACTCTAAGCTAAAACCCTAGGCGTATATTAGGATTATATAACTGAACCTAATAGGATTAGACCCTTAAAAACTTACTAAACATGAATTAAATCTGATTGGATATGGAAACGGCCAAAATACCCCTTACTATTTTTGGGTAACTTTTCTTATTTGGACAACCTGACTTCAAAAGGGAATATCTCACTCATCTGAACTTGAAACTTTGAAAACTCGGTGGCATTGGAAATATAAATCAGAGACCTTTTATTTAATATATTATGGCCTACTTAACTCATCTTGTACCTAGAGTTATGGTCATTTGAAGTTTACCCAAAACTTAGAAGAACTTAGGAATAACTTGAATGAACTCTCTTTAGTTCTTCTTGGAACTCAAGGTGCTACATCTAGTGACCTTAACACTCAAGAAATTTTTGAATTCCTTGGTAAAATCCTACTCACAACTAAGGATGGTTTGAATCTTAGCTCAAATTTTTTTTGGGGTGTTACAATATCTCCCCCCTGGGATCATTTGTCCTCGAATGACGACTGGACTGGGTATGGAACGGGCTTACTCTTACTAAGGTTTGAGTCTAATGGTATGCTCTTACTATATTCAAGCTTAACCAAAATCCTAAGGTTCGGGTTTTATACCTCTCTATAGGGAGTCTCATCCCAAGAACAATGCTCTTTATCACCACGTTTAATCAACATTGGGTTCATATCAAGAACTACCTCATGTTGAACAACACCATATTCAAGCGTAGTATTCTAACAACTCCATGGACTCTTACTAACCAACCCCCTAAGAAGTTCTCATTCTCTCATCATCCCTACCATACCAACTAGGATTTCCCGCATTACTACTCGAAACCAGCTAAGGGTTCTCATTTAACTATTTCTCATAGTAAAACCTCATCTTATACTCTCCCCCTTAGGTCTAAAGCTGACACTTGAAAGCTATGGACCTATTCCATCATCTCTAACTGGTCTACATCCTCTTAAACTCTAACACTCGGGAGAAGTTTATCTCATGACTACCAAACTCTCCATAAACAGGTAATAAGACCTATTTCTACGGTGTTTCTCTTAACCTCTTCTGATTACATACCCTCTCGGTACACCTCCTAATTCTCTTGTTACTCTTGTGACTTAGCCACACTTCATTGCTCTTATCTAAAGGTTAGGGTCTCTCACTTGTACCTCTCATATTTATTGCATCTAATCACCTCAATTTCTCACCTGCTCTATGTTAAGTCTTCTAGATCAAATCTCAAGACTAACATCATCACCCTCATGTTTCCATTATTTTGAATATGAAACTCTTCTCAAATTCAAGCTAAATGTTTATTACTAAACTCGGATATCATATTATTGCTCGCCTACTATACTAACTCACCACTACTATGCACAATTATAGAAACACTCATCCACTAGGACCTTATGACAAGTAGTCAATCCTTACCTCTTAGCCTCTACACTCACAATTTCTATCACATTCCACTTTACAACTTAAGTACTATTTACTCACTTATTGCACATTATCTCTCAATTAGCTTTATCATCCTCTAAATACCATGGAGTTCCCCCTTCAAAGTTCAAAAGCCTAGCTTGGCTCTATCACCTCATGAATACTCTGCTATCTAATTCCACACATATACTTAGTCTCCTCTCACATGATGACACATCGACATCAACTCTATTATGGTTAAAGATATACTCTAACTCATCTTGACTAGTAACTATTTCTCTTTCTTCTATCAAGAACGCTCTACAAGATTATTATTCCTTATTCAACTCATAAACGAATTCATCACTTATAATGGACTTGGTACACGATTGGAATAACATAATTTGCCCCATCACTATCTCTTTTCCTTAGATTACTGAACCTCTGCATACTTTCCTCTAACTTTGGGCTCTTTCACTACTACTGCTCATGATTTTGTAATTCATGCTATCTTTTGGGGTGAAAATATTACCCAAGCTCTAAGTATACCTCCTCATAAGGATCTCAGCTAAAATAGGGCTTAAAGAAGAGAGTTCAACTCGCTTTTAGCTTGAACGCATGATTCAAATGAACATGAGCGCATTCCTTTGAAACTAAACACTTAACTCACTCCTGGGCTTCTCTCAAGCCAATCTGGAGTCTCATGAATTCCTCAAGATTTTGCTAAGAGTAACTCATCCATAAAGATCTTCGGCTTTACTTTTCAACCACCTTTAGTATGAGGGGTAGTCAAATGAATGAATCTAAGAAACGCACGAGTATAAATAAATCTTTATGACATAGCTCTATTGACCGATTAAGAGTATGACTGAAGGGAAACTTTTCTTAAATGTCTATAGTCCCTCATTTATAGAAGTGGGGCCCTTACAACTATAAATATTACCCTACTGACACGGCTCCATAGACACCCTAGGACACTTGAACTCTGTGCTCTAATACCAAGTTTGTCACAACCCGAGTCTACACCCTGGATGTGGCCAACACTCGAGAACCATTGCTTGTCCCCAAGTGAACCCTCATCCTGGCTGACTGCAAGCGGAAGACTTACTCAAGCATACAAAACTTATAACAAAATAAAAGCAATAACTCAAATACAAATCTTTAACTCAACATATTATCTTTGACTAAAAGTAATATATTCAAATCGCCAAAAAATAGGCAACTTAAGTTTTTAAAACATTTAACAAAATTAATGAACAAACTTCTAAAACTCTACTATCTATCTATGAAGCCTCTAACTGACAAAGATGGAAGTAGAGATAAGACCCATGACATCCTAACAACTTATATAACTGAAAGTACAAATAGAACCCTTCGAAAGCAAGGAGACTCACCATAGCTAACTCAAACTGAATGTGTTATCAACGAAGCGCCTGTTGATGATCCTGAATACCTGTATCTGCATTATGAAACGATGTAGGCCAAATGACTCAGTACATGAAACGTATGAGCATGTAAGGGGAATTCTAAACCATAACATAAGCTTGAACTTGGTAAAAAAGAAAGATACTTACCTCATCTCAACTTACTAAACTAAACTCAACTCAAGAATAAGATACTCAACTCAAAGATAAGATATTCAACTCAAGGATAATATATTCAACTCAAGGATAATATATTCAACTCAGTGAAAATAGGCTAGACTCAATAATAAGATACTCGAATCGGTTACTCAACTTTGGATACTCAACTCAATATAAATTAACAATACAGATACAATATATGGAAAGGTTTTAAAATAGTAGAAAGCAACTCAATGTATTGAAAGATGCATAGTAACTCAAATTGTATGCAAGGATACAATATAAACTTTGTTTGTATATGAAAATATAAAAGAAACTTTGTGTATATAAGAATACAAAATATCTTTGTGGGAGTTTCTCTAAACGACAACCATCGGTATGACTTATGTGATGATACATCGTCTCTCCCACTCTTCCAGAACTATGCTATACCTTGTCGAGGTATAGAACCTCTCAACTAAGTGGATCCACTATTCTATGCTAAAAAGCATTAAGGAATCATGTAAAAAGTATGATCCTTTCTTCCCAGGTTGGCTACATGGTTTATAGAGACTTGAGTTATCTGAACTCGTGCCCATATCGGTGCTCAATACTACTCCCAAATATATACTCAGCTCATATGTTTAAAAACATAACTCTTTCTCTGTTTTGAGATTATTACTCAAAATTTTTCTCTAAAAAGAGATGCTTACTCAACTGCTCAAAACTCTTTTGGAAATCTCAGTTTCCTCCTCTTTTAAATGTGAAAATATTTACTGTTGGGAATACTTAGTTCCCATATATCATTTTAAAGAAAATGAACTCGACTCTACTCTTTCTCAGCTCAGGTGCTCAAGTCTTAAATCAAGTTTTAGAAAAATTTGTAAAAGATTTCTTAGAATAAAGTTTATGTTGAATTATGGACGTGAACGACTCAATTCAAGGTTTTCAATAACCATACATAGAACTCAATACTCGAGATTGAACAACTCAGAACTCAAGAACTTTAACAGAAATACTCATTTCAAGAATACTCAAGTCAGAGGGTTCATGGGGAATTATAGGTATGAACAATCTCAACTCAAGGACATTATGATACTACTTCATCTCAAGAATGTTTTACTCATAAGGTTTATGCGGAATTGGGCATGCACAACTCAACTCAAGGACTTCATGGGTAACCTATAATAGCTCCATGATTAGGAATGTAATCTCGAAAGGGTTAGGAACTCATTACTCAAGACCTAGACCTTGAAGATACTACTCCTCTCAAAGATACTCAACTTATGAAGTTCATGCAAAATTTATAGACATGAACGATTCAACTCGAGGGTCTAAATAACACTATGAAATTCATGTATATGACTCTTCTCATTCTCATATTTACTTCCTCAAAACTTAGCTCGAATTAATAGTTGATCTCAAAGGATTCACAATTGAACTCAAAAGGCTTTCTTTAACTATACTCTTAACTCTCTTGAATTTGAATTATGAATTCAAGAGTTGTGGTCTCCTCAATAAATGTGGCCTTAACTTCAATGCTAGCTAACACCCCGCTTCTTTCAGAAATTCCCAACTGCATGAACTTAAACTCTAAGGTCTGAATTTCTTTTGCCAAAGGTCGCTACAACTTTTAGACTCAAAGCGCCTGCCACAACATTAGCCTTATCCGGATGGTATTGAATGATCACATCATAATCTTTGAGTAACTCCATCCATCTTCGTTGTCTCAAATTCAGATCCTTTTGAGTGAACACAAGCTGCAAACTACTATGATCAATAAACACTTCATACTTAACACCATAAAGCTAATGCCGCCAGATCTTAAGAGAAAATACTATCGCCGCCAACTCTAAATCATGAGTTGGATAATTCCTCTCATGCACCTTCAATTGACATGAGACATAAGCTAACATTCTTATCCTGCATCAACACAGCACCCAAACCAGAATGTGAAACATCACAATAAACAATAAAGTCCTCACCTTCCACCGATAATGCTAGTGGGTGCGGTGGTCAAGAGAGTCTTGAGCTTTTGAAAGCTCTCCTCACAATTTTCAGTCCATTCAAATGGTATCTCCTTTTTGGTCAAATTGGTCAAGTGAGTAGCAATTGAAGCAAAATTATTAACAAATCGACGATAATAGCTATCGAGTCCCACAAAACTCCTAACTTCCGTCACAGAGCTAGGCCTAACCCAATTCCTAACCGCTTCAATCTTTTGAGGATCTACCATTACACCTTCTTTTGACACTATATGCCCCAAAAATGCAACTGATTTCAACCAAAATTCACACTTTAAAAATTTAGCATATAACTTTTGTTTCCCAAGAACACCTAAAACAGTACGAAGATGGTTGGCATGCTCTTTTTGACTTTTTGAATAAACCAAAATATCATCAATAAAGACTATCACAAAGGAATCACGAAATGGCTTGAACACCCCATTCATTAGACTCATGAAAGTTACAGGTGCTTAGTCAAACCAAAAGACATAACCAAAAACTCATACTGCCCATAACGAGTTCTAAACGCCATCTTGGGCACATCCTTAGGCTTAATTTTCAATTGATGGTAACCGAATCTCAATCTTTGAGAAAACTGTTTCACCTTGCAATTGGTCAAAGATATCATCTATTCTAGGCAAGGGGTACCTATTTTGAATAGTGACTCTATTAAACTACCGGTAATCTATACACATTCTCATACTACCATCCCTTTTCTTAACAAACAAAACTGGAGCACCTCATGAGGAAGCACTAGGGCGAATAAATCCCTTATCAAGGAGCTCTTGGATTTGAGCCTGAAGCTCTTTTAAGTCTGCCAGAGCCATGCGATATGGAGGGATAGAAATGGGACGAGTACCAGACTCTAAATCAATGCAAAAATCTATATCTCTATTCAGATACGTAGACACCACAGGAATAGACCCAACGGGTGAAGCCTCAATCTCAACATCCATAACATGATCCAAATAAGCCAAACAACCCTGCTCTACTAATTTACTAGCCCGAATGGAGGATACAATCTTGGCTTGCTTAGGCTTGTACACCCCATCCCACTATAATTTTTCCTTACCCAGATTTTCTATAGTTATAGACTTAGTATTATAATTAAGCACAACATAATAGGGGACAATCAAGTCATGCCTAAGATTATTTCAAAGTCAATCATATCCAAAATCACCAAATCAGCCCAAGTCTGAAAACCCATAAACACAATAGGACAAGAACGATAGACATGGGTAACTGTGACTGACTCTCCAACTGGGGTAGAAACATGAATAGGGGCGTCAAGAATATCACAAATCATCTCAAAAGCAGAGGCAAATCTCACAGATACATATGAATAAGTAAAACCCGGATCAAACAACACATTAGCCATCCGGTCACAGACAAGAATAGTACTTGTGATTACCGCATCGAACGCCTCCACCTCATTTTTGCCCGGAAAAGCATAACATTGAGCCTTATCATCTTGTCGAGGTACTTCCCTGCCTGGTTGCGTGTTACCCCTACCTCCATTACCATTACCATTTCCTCTACCTCCACAACCTTGTTGATTACCTCCTCGCCAACCTTGTGGATGTCCTCTACCATTATTACAGTTCCTCGCGAGTACCACTTCTCTAGACTGCTGCTCCTGCGCGGAATCTAACACCCGTAGGTGGGGACAATCTCTCCTCACATGCCCAGGTTCACCATAGTTGTAGAAAGTACAATCAAAAGATGGTTTGCTGCCCGTCGAAGGCACGACACTCTGACTATCTTGAAAATTATGAGATGGAGTTCTCGAGTAGTTACATGTAAAGGCGGGCATAGCAGACTGAATTGGCTTGGCTGCAAGTGTTGGCCTTCCAGATCCCTTAGAGTAATTGCCTTGAAAGTTACCCAAATTCTTTGCCCTTTTTGCCCAAGCCTTAGCTTGACCATCTCGCCTCACCCCCTCCACTTTCTTAACATAGTCTGTCACCTCATTAAAACTCCTCCCTGTAGAAGTCATATGAACAGATAATACTTGCAACTCAAAATTCAAACCTCTAATAAACAATCGGATCCTCTCCTCCTCAGTAGTAACTAACTGCATAGCATATCTGGATAAAGCATGGAACTTGGCCTCATAAGCAGCCACAGACATACCACCTTGCTCTAAAGCCATAAATTCATCCTTCTTGCGATCCCTCAAAGTTCTGGGCATTCACTTTTCTAAAAATGGAGTATGAAATTGGGTCCAAGTAAGTGGAGGTAAAGTAGAAGATCTGCACACCATATAAGCTCTCCACCACTGCTTGGCCTCACCTTGAAGTTGGAAAGAAGCGAACTCAACCACAAGTTGGTGAACATAACCCAATTTATGCAGCCTCTCATAACAATCTAAGATAAAGTCATAAGCATCTTCTGTCTCAGAACCAAGAAATACTGGAGGCTTAAGCTTCAAAAACTTAGTCAACATATCATGCTCGTTCCCAGTCATAACAAAACCCAATAAATGACGGAAGAAAGCATCAGTACCTATATTCCCCCCATCTTGGGCGCAGTGCTAGCAACATGAGGATTAGTAGGAGTTTGAGTTGCTTGAGCAGATGGAAGCACTCCAGGACCAGCCAACCCTTTCAAGAACACCATAATCTACTAAGCTAACACCAGATCGATTGGAGGAACAACCGCAGTCTCCGCTAACACCTCTTCCTCTTGTCCATTTTCCTCAACATCTTTAACCTCAATATCCTCTTCTATCTCCTCATTATGCGCATGAGGGTTCTCATTCATAGGAATATTATCAATCAACACCTCATTCACAGCAGGCGCTACTCTTCCACGGCCTCTACCCCAAGCTCTTCCTCTACCTCTGCCTCAACTGCGACCTCTCGATGCAGATTCCTCAGTTGGAGCATTAACAGGATCTACAGGCCTAACACCGTCATAACTAGTATTAACTATTTGCGAACAGAAGAGTGAAGGAGGTTAGATACCAATTTGAATCGCCAGATACCAATTGGAATCAAGTCATAGAAAGAAAGGAGACAAGAGAAAAATAGAAATTTCCTAAAGTCCTATAGCCTCTTGAAGAAAAGTAAAGGCGTCCCTGTACCGTTTCGTGAGACTCTATTAGACTCATTTCGGTATATCGAGATCAACAAACCTAGGCTCGGATACCAACTTTGTCACGATCCATACCATCGTGATTGACACTCACACTAACCATCCGGTGGGAAATCCACTACTACAACCCAAACTAAGCAACTAAAACAAAACTAAGGCAATTAAGCTATGAAAACAGATTAAACAACTAATTAATGAAGTTCTCATAAACCTCAACAAGAAGTCTATAGAACTATACTAAAGAAATGCGGAAGAAACAACCTAGAACCTGAAAGTCAATGTACCAAAATATCTAAACAAATGATCCAAGTCTAAATAAGAAGGGATACATCCCCAAACTAATGAATTAATCAACTAACTAGAACAAATATTTAAGTCCGAAAATGATGGAAATAGACGAAAGAGGATCCCATGGCACCCCGGAAGAATTGGCTCACCCTAAAATTCGAAGAGACGGTCACTGATCTTCTAAGTGAGGTCTATCAATAGTCGCGTGAACATGTCCTGTACTCAATAAAAATAATAGCAAGTGCAGAATCAGTACACAATCACAGTGTACTGGTAGGATCACGCGGCTACCCTACTAGTGCAACATAAGCAAGTCAAACAAGATTATAATCACACGCATAAATATCAACATATACAACATTTTCAACATGAAGAATCAACGATGCATTTCACATTTATCATCATATCATTGGTCCTCTCATGGAAACCAAACCCAAACAGTTAGCATGCCGGAACGTGGCAATTCGATCCCATATTTATGCTAGAACGTGGCAATCTGATCCCATATTTATGCCGAAGTGTGGCAATTCGATCTAGGTTAGTTATGTCGGAACGTCGCAATCTGATCCCATTCACACACCAAAATCACAAAGACAAGTATATCCTCTAGATCATACATTTAAGTCATGATTTCACATTAACGATAATTCATCTATCTCATTTACAACTAGTGTGATCAACGTTGCAACATTCATACATATACAAGTATCATAATAAAGCAAGAACAAGCATACATCACACAATCATAAAATCACAACCATCACCTACCTCGAAACAATCTTGAAACCCTATGCAACTTGATCCTTCCCTTTCTGAATTCGTTCCGCTTGTTCTTGGTCTACAAACAATTAATATAATGCGGGAATCAATAAACAATTATTAATTACCCAGATTACCAACAAATCTAACAAACCCTAGATCAACCCATGATCCCAATTATCCAATTAAGGGATGTTTCCACCATAGATTCAAGATCAAAACCCTCCCTCATCAATAATTACCCATTCGATTACGTTCTACGGATCGAAATACGGATTCGGGGAGTGAAAAGCTTACCTTTAGCCTCAAGAATGGTAAAAAATGAGTAGAAATCTCATGGGGTTCATTCCTCAGCTCTAAAAGTTGAAAAGTGCCAAATAAGGCTGTTTAGGGGTTTATTAACTACATTAAGTCGCGTCTGGCCGACCACAGAGGCCCTCACCCCGTTGTAGCGGCGACGCTAGAGCAATTCCTGCTAGAGTGGCATTCTCGAACCAGTGAGCTATTCGTCTTTTCACCTACAATTTTAAGTCTCGTTGTACCCGCCGCAACACCCTATATACCGTTGTAAAGGCCCTGCCAGAGCTGCCAAACCCAGCGCCAAAGCGACATTTTCGAAATAGAGAGTTATTTTAAAGAATTTCAAATCCCTATTCCACAACACACTTCTAACCCACGACGCTCAGAAAATACCCTTCACGCTAAGATCAAATACCAGAGATCTGCTCACTCAAATTAAATTCTGTAAAGTCGTACGGATTCCTTAACAAGTTATCTAACCGCTCATGCAATCAAAACCATAATTACTCCACTCGATTGTTATCAGATTTCCCTACACCTTGGTGACTCTGATTTCCTCCAAATCTGGACATGGTTGGGAAAATCCAAATACTACAAAAAAAAAAAATTTCGGCCCCAAATTTTCCCCCGTTGGCATTTCTATAATGACAGAAACAGGTCGTTACACATACTAAAAATTAATTAAATTTGATTGGGTAAGGAAAAGACCAAAATATCCCTTACAATTTTAGGGTAATTTTCCTTATTTGGACAGCCTAACTTCAAAAGGGCATATCTCACTCATCCAAATTAGAAACTTAGCAAACTTGTCAGCGTTGGAAAGATAATTTAAAGTCCTTTCATTTAATATCTTATGGCCCGCCTAACTCATTCTGTACTGAGAGTTATAGTCATTTGAAGTTGACCAAAAACTTAGAAGAATTTAGGAATTACTTGAATGAACTCTCTTTAGTTCTTCTTGGAACTCAAGGTGCTACATCTACTGACTTTTACACTCAAGAAGTTTTTAAATTCCTGGGTAAAATCCTACTCACAGCAAAGTCTGGTTTGAATCTTAGCTCAAAAAAAATTATGGACTGTTACACTACATCTTTTAATGATGCGAATACTGATTATTAGGATCCTCAACAAGAGTCTGTTGAGATCACTTCGTCCGCTTGTCTACTTATGAGTGAGACTGCCATGCTTTCAGAGTACTCCAGTTTTATGAGTTGTTAGTAGTAGTTCTTTTGAGGAGTCGTGCGTCTTGTCCCAACAGTTATATTTGTGTAGTAGAGGCTTCATAGATAGACAATTTTGGAGAGTTTTTTAGTTTAAGATATTTTATTTAAAACTTATGTTTTATACTCAATATATTCAGCGAAGTTTTGAGATTCAGTAAACTGTTTTTTAAACATTTCTTTCAATTGATGCTTTGTACATTTGAGTTAGTCTTCTCCTTGTTGTCAACCAGGATGAGGGTTCGCTTGGGGTCCCCATCAATGGTTCTCGAGTGTCGGCCACATCAATGGTGTAGGCTCGGGTCGTGACACCTTTTAAGGCTTTTCCATTATCTATCATTATTGTATTATTTAAACCAATTAAATATAGATATATATATATACTCACTACAAATGACCAATTAGTAAATTGATTACGTGATGTAAACATGAGGAGACTAATTTATTTGAGTTAGTAAGTATACAATGAATATTATATAACAATGACCTTTTTAAATACCACACATACAAACATTCTCTTTCCAATGGAGAAACACATTTTCTTATTGTTTTCATGGTTTCTTTAGTACTCTCTTTAAACCAAAAGAACATAAAAACAAAAAAAAGTTGACGTGTTACCTTTATGTACACAATGTCTGACTCAACTAACAACTTCTCTAAACATCCAAGTTTTTGGTCTGACTTTCAGAAGAACAATTTTATTCACTGTGTAATTGATAGTATTAACATGATGTCAAGTCTCTCGGATATAGAACGAATGCATCACACAGTTATACCAAGAACCAATTTCATTTGTTTCTCCATTGATGGATTTCACATCTTAGGTGACGACACGTATCAAAACAATTAGAGCTACGATATTCTGCCACCATCAACCTTACCGAGTCAGTTAAGTCTACTCCCCCATCTACGCCAGAAATAATAAGTACAAGTACCTCAGCCTGTATAGTGACAATCACAAATATCACGTGGTGTATTACTACTTGATGGAAAAATTACAAAACAAATGCATAATATATTCAGATCTAGATGTGCTAATGTATTGCCACATCAAACCAAGGACTAAATACTTTAATTTGTCGATCACACATAGAATCCCGCAACAGGATCACACAACAGTGTTTAAAGTGCTCAATTGTGATGTGCATGGAAAAACATACGAATCATAGGAACTATCAGATATACCACACAATCAGATGCCGAGAATGAAATGTTAAATGGAAACTTAAGGAAAATGACTAGATTAAAGAGCAAGGAGACAATGAAGAATATATATATATATATATAAAAGATTATTGAATAAATCATTTTAAGTTGAATGACCATTAAGATACATTTACATGAATTTGGTCTACATAGAACAATTTTCACAACTTTTTAAATTCTACATAATTTGGTCATCATGACTAACTAAAATTGATGATTGATGCCTATTCATTTAATATATGAAGAAATATCATAAATCCAATAAATAATTGTAAAAAAAATTATAGATATTTTATTATTTATTTAACTATATATGTTATTAAAGGTATTATTGTAGTAACTCAACTTTCTAAAGTTATTCAAGAAGAAGACCAACTCTCCAAGGTTTCAACTCGGATTTTCGTTGTTAATTCATCTATAAGGTATGGTTGCTTATCACTCTTGGGATTCCTTTCCCCAAGAGGCTCCTTCAAGATGAATTTCAAAATCTCCAATTTCTAGGTTTCAATCCAAAAACGTGGGTCTTCTTTCTAAAGTGAAATTGATGTTATAAACTGACTTTGATTGATGTTATATGAACAATTATGGATGAATTTATGTTGTATTGGTGGTTTCATGAAGAATTCCCCATGAAACCCAAGTTTCTCCTTATTTTCCTAATTCTAACCCTAGTTTGTGTTGGATATGGATTGTAGGCTATGAATTGAATATGCTGTTATGTAATTCATGTTTGTATGATGATTCTACTCTAGGTTATGTATAATTTCTATGAAATTAGGATTGAGTCTTTGAATGAAGCCTTGAAGGCTATGAAGGGAATATGTCAATTGCTTATATTGATGTTGATTATGTTATTACTTCATGAATTACCTTGTATTATGTATTGGTTATGAATTGCTTTATAATAGAAGTATGGATGTCCCGCGAAGGGAAAAAAGGTACGAAGGTTGTTTCTTCTTTGAACTCAAGTATGAAAGGTGAATTACTTAGATTGTAATGATGCTATACATAATGTGCTATTGTGGTTTTGATTACCTAGTTTCCTCATCCTTAACCCTCTACACTTGAATTAGCTAAGTCTGTATGTATATTATGGTATGATTGCTATATGATTGAAAGGTAGTTCTCATGATTATAGTGTAAT
Source organism: Solanum stenotomum (assembly GCF_019186545.1). Lineage (NCBI taxonomy): Eukaryota > Viridiplantae > Streptophyta > Magnoliopsida > Solanales > Solanaceae > Solanum > Solanum stenotomum. Next base: position 29,605,330 of record NC_064287.1, read on the forward strand.
GTAAAGTGAAAGGTTTACTCACTTGCAAAGTGTCTCTAAAGTGAAAGCATTGTTACTCACTTATGAACACATATGAGCTATTACGATAAGATGTCTACATAAGAGTCTAGTAAAGGCTAATGTGAACTTATGTGATGACTAAAGATGATTACAAAAGGGAATCAGATGCTTAGCACCGAAAGGGCATGTAAATGAGATGGGGGTCTCACGTTTAGTAAGTCCGGCTCCCCACATGGGTTTCCTCACGTTTAGCAAGTCTGGATTACCTATGGTATGTGTTGTCTCATAAGATGAAAACCCCCACGTTTAGTAAGTTAGGGTTTCTAGAAGCAATCTCCTTGACCCTTAACTATGTGCCCATATAGGACTCTAGCTTAGTGGATCCACCTAGATATCTATGTACGAATGGTTACACCTTAGGCAAGTGTTAACCCTCTCTTTTCGGTGTGGGAGTAGAACACCGGATTCCATATAGCTCTCATGGTCTATGTCGGTTAATGCAATATTTCCCTAATGTAAAAGTAAATGAAGTTATAAAAGGTGTGAACTCTTACTAGGGCTTTCTTAAGAGTTTCTACATGGTGTAAGGGAGGGTATGGGACTTCTCTTGCACATTGCACTTGTGGGATCCTAAGAGATGGTTGGAGAAGGTAGTTTCTCCTATACTTATGTAATGATGTTGTGGATTAAATTCCTATATGATATGATGATATGATGTTGTTGATTGGACTGGTTGTTATGCTGCTAGTTTGAGTCATTGTCTCCCTAGAAAGAAGTCCAAAATTCGGGGACAAGTGTTCCTAAGGAGGGGATATTGTAACACCCCAGAAATTCTATGACTTAAGTTAGAGCCTCACCTTATGAATAATGACTTAAAAATAGTCAAAATGATGTTTATAAACCTAAAATAATGTAATTGACTTGGTTTGGAAGAGTAAAAGTCTAAACGTCAAGAAACAACCACGACATCCGGAAACTAGAGAAGAATGTGTTCTAGTGTGTACTTAGGTTTTGGGTAGGTTTGGGAGTGTCGTATGATGGTATAATCTGGTGAAAAGGTTTAAAATAGGTAAATATATGTTCCTAGGGTCAAAACGTTCGAATATGTCGCCTCGGGGCCACCCTAAAGGCCCCGAGGGGGACCCCAACCTTAGACAAGCAAGCTGCCAAGACAGCTTGCAGATTGCACTTGGAGGGAATAGTTTCGTGTCGCGCACTTGCTCCCCCAAGGAGCAAAAATCCAATTCACGACGTGGTCGTGTTGCGAACTCTACTGTCTTGAAATTTAATTGCAAATATCTTCAGGGAACAGCTACGCGTCGTGGACTTGTTCCACGACGAAAATGCAGAAATTCAAAAATCTATTTTTACTTCATTAAAGAGTCCATTTAAGTGAGGGTATTTAGGGTACTTTAGGGGACGTGTATATAATGATTTTTAAGTAAATTTACCTCACTTTTATCACTCAAACACAAAACCCTAAAGATGTAAAAGTAAATGAAGGTATGAAAGGTGTGAACTCTTACTAGGGCTTTCTTAAGGGTTTCTACATAGTGGAAGGGAGGGTATGGGACTTCTCTTGCACATTGCACTTGTGGGATCCTAAGAGATGGTTGTAGTACTGTTCTCTTATGATTTTGATGATTATGACTTATGTATGTTGAAGCTATGTTATGTATGAACATTATGAATATGGTAAGTTATGATGAAATATGATCTTATGAATGTATGCATGAAGTAGGTTGCTTACTGTGATACTTGGCATTGAATAGGGTTATGGGGTTCTATTCTTTGCATTGCACTTGTATTGCCTGGGCTGTCTAAATGTTGGGATGATATTATGTTGGTTTGGACTATGATAATTAATTATGTTCATATTGGATTTACTTGGAAAAACGCATGTTTTGAATAAAATGTCCTTTTATGCATGTTTTAATGGTTTTTATGCATAGTAACCATACTTAGTATGTGTGTTCTACAAACCCATAGTTTCTCCCTTTTTCCCAAACATTTAGGTTCGGGCCGTTGAGGATTCAAGCTTACTTCTCAAGACACTTGGAGTTGCTTCCCCAAGTTGGTGAGTCCTCAAGTCCGAGGACAAGACCCTATGATCTAGCTTCTATGTTTAGTTCTTTGCTTATGTTGAAAGACATTGTTATACTTCCTATTTTCAAGACTTCTTATTGATGTAAGGGCTAAGTCCCATTTTCGATAGTTATGTCTAGATGGTGCATTGTGACAAAGTTAGATTCTATTTTTCATATAAGAAGTGAAGTTCAACTTCCAAAGTAAAAGTTTTAAATTTTTCCGTGATTTTATTCTATGATACATGTTATGATGAATGCAAAGGGCTTGTATAAGACCTCTTCGAGGTCGAATACGCCGGTAACGACTAGGGGATGCTCTCGGGTCGTTACAACTAGCAAAACAGAGATGGGTATAGAATGATCGCAGTGGTGTTTATGTGCCCCTAGGCAATAGAGACCGGGCAAGTGGTAGTTCTAGCGAAAGGTTGAATCAACTGATGCAGGGGTAAAAGAAATTAGGTGATTTCTCGAGTATGAGTCAATTGGTGGACTCTCACACCACCTTCATCAAACAAATTAAGCAGCAGTTGGGGTAACTTTCAGCCTCACTGAATCAGAAGAAGAATGGATCACTACCAAGTGACACCATTCAAAATCCTAAGAAGGACGGGCACTGCATGGCCATCGCTACCAGGAGTGGTAAAGTTCCTATTGACCCTATGTCTGCAGGTACCAAACATGAACAGCAAGCTGGCAGAGATAAGGATGAAACCGTACAGGTAAATGACTCAGAAAAGGTTTAGCATAAATCGCAACCCACGAGAGAAAAATAGAAAGAGGTGGAGAAAAACTTGCCTTCACAGCAGATTCCCAGACCACCTCCTCATTTCCATCAAAGGCTTAGAAAGAAAGCTGAAGATGAGAAGTTTACAAAATTCATTACCATGTTGAAGCAGCTTTCAGTAAACATTCCACTAGTGGAAGCTCTGGAGCAGATGTCAGGATATGCCAAGTTCATGAAGGACTTGGTTACAAAGAAAAGAGCTGTAAGACTTGATTTTACTAATGATGTTCACCATTGCAGCGCCATTGCTACCAGATCTCTGGTTTAGAAAAAGGAAGACCCGACTGCATTCACTATTCCATGCACCATCGGGTCAATCAACTTCGCAAAAGTGTTGTGTGATCTAGGAGCCAGCATCAACTTGATGCCACTAGCCATCTCCAAGAAACTAGGATTGGGAGTTCCAAGACCCACAACAATGAGGTTGATGATGGTTGATAGATCAGTTAAGTGGCCTGTGGGAGTCCTATGTGATGTACTTGTGAAGGTGGACATCTTCATTTTTCCGGCTAACTTCATGATCTTGGATTGCGAGGTGGACTTTGAGGTCCCCATCATTTTGGGAAGACCATTTTTGGCAACAGGGAGAGCCTTGGTAAATGTTGAGAGAGGTGAGCTGAAGTTCAGACTTAACAAGGATGAGGTAAAGTTCAATATTTGCAGGTCAATGAAGAAACCAAATGTTATGAATGTGGTATCTGCAATAGAGGTGGTTGTTGATAAAGACATGAGGGTACCTATAGAAGAGAGGATGGCTGTTGAAACCTTAGCAGCAGTGCTGATGAACTTTGATGTTGATTTTCGATCTAACTATGTAAAGTTCGTGAATGTTTTGCAGGGTATGGGAGCACACTCATATGCTCCAATGAAATTGGACCTGGACTTGAAAAACAAAATTTCACTCTGCTAAAAAAGAGTATGAGCTTTTTAGAGCTACTATCAACAAATATAAGGATGGTAAGAGTCAAAACTATCCAGCAAAACCATCCATCGAGGAGCCACTGGTGCTGGAACTGAAACAGCTACCCAGTCACCTCAGGTATGTATTTTTGTGTCCTAATAACACTTTACCTGTGATCTTGGCTGTAGATTTAAACAAAGATCAGGTGAAGGAGGTGATCACGGTGTTGAGAAGGTACAAAAGGGCCATTGGGTGGACCATTGTTGATATAATTAGAATAGCTCCGGGTATATACACCCACAAGATTCAGCTTGAGAATGATTGCAGCCCAAGCATTAAACACCGGCGGAGGCTAAACCCACCTATGCAAGAGGTGGTTAAGAAAGAGATTATCAAGTGGTTAGATGTTGGGGTGGTTTATCCCATTTCTGACAGTCACTGGGTCAGTCCAGTGCAATGTGTGCCTAAAAAGGGCGATATGACTATGGTTGCAAATGCCAAAAATGAATTAGTCCCACAAAGACCAGTCACTGGATGGCGAGTGTGTATGGACTACATGAAGCTCAACAAGTGGACTTTGAGGGATCATTTCCCCATGCCTTTCATGGACCAGATACTTGATAGGTTGGCAGGTAAAGGGTGGTATTGTTTCTTAGATGGATACTCTGGCTACAACCAGATATCGATTGATCATAATGATCGGGAAAAGACCACCTTCATATGTCCTTATGGCATATTTGCGTTTAAACGCATGTCGTTTGGACTGTGTAACACACCAGAAATATTCCAAAGGTGTATGATGTCCATTTTCTCTGACATAGTGGAAGACACTTTAGAGGTATTTATGGATGATTTCTCTATAGTAGGTGATACTTTCGATGATTGTTTGTTGAATCTTAGCAGGGCTTTACAGAGATGTGAGGAGGCCAACCTGGTGCTGAATTGGGAGAAGTGCCATTTCATGGTGAAGGAGGGCATAGTTCTTGGACACAAGGTATCACAGAAAAGGATCGAGGTCGACAAGGCCAATATTGAAGTGATTAAAAAGTTACCTCCGCCGATCGGTGTGAAGGGTGTTCGAAATATTCCTACGACATGCCGGATTCTATAAACGTTTATGAAGGACTTCTCCAAAATTGCACACCCTATGTGCAAGTTTTTGGAGAAGGAGGTGAAATTTGTCTTTGATAAGGCATGTCTTAAAGCTTTTGAGTGCCTAAAAGAAAAGTTGATTTTAGCACCAATGATAATTGGCCCAGACTGGGCGGAGCCATTTGAGGTGATGTGTAATGCTAACGGGACTGCGTTAGGAGTTGTGTTGGGTCAGAAGCGCAACAAGATTTTCCATACGATTTACTATGCTAGTAAGTCGCTAAATGGGGCACATCAAAACTACACAGTCACTGAGCAGGAACTATTGGCTGTAGTGTATACATTTGAAAAGTTTAGAGCTTACCTGTTTGGCACTAAGGTGATAGTTCATACAGATCATGCTGCCTTGAGATATCTCATGGCAAAGAAAGATGCCAAACCTAGGCTGATCCGATGGGTGCTACTTCTCCAAGAGTTCGACTTTGAAGTGAAGGAAAGGAGAGGTTGTGAGAACCAGGTAGCTACTCACCTGTCTAGGTTGGAGGCTGCAAAGAAGGAAGAAATTGAGCTTGAGATAGATAATACATTCCCGGATGAACAGGTATTAGCTGCTACTCTTGACCTTATTCCTTGGTTTGCTAACTATGCTAATTTTGTAGTTAGCGTAGTGCTGCCTGTGGGGCTGACATATCATCAAAGGAAAAGGTTCCTGCATGATGTGGGCAAGTACTTTTGGGATGAACCGTATCTGTACAAGGTTTGTGCTAACAACATAATTAGGCGATGTGTTACGGAAGCTGAAATGTTGCACATTATGGAAGCCTGTCACTCATCTCCAGTTGGTGGTCATCATGGAGGTGCTCGAACAACCCACAAGATACTTCAGTTTGGGTACTACTGGCCCACAATTCATTAAGATGCAGTGGACATAGTAAGGAGTTGTGATGTGTGTCAGTGTCAAGGAGCCATCTCTCGGCGCCATGAGTTACCCATGACACTTATTCTAGAGGTGGAATTGTTTTATGTGTGGGGTATTGATTTCATGGGCCTCTTTGTGAGTTCATATGGGCAGAAATACATACTGGTTGCGATTGACTATTTGTCCAAATGGGTTGAAGTTGTTGCTTTACCTGAGAACAATGGAAGGAGTGTTGCTGGTTTCTGAAAAAGAACATATTCTCAAGGTTTGGAACACCCAGAGCCATTATCAATGATGGTGGTTCTCACTTCTGCAACAAGGTGTTCAGCGCGCTTCTGACCAAGTATGGGGTAAAACAACACAAGGTGGCAACACCTTTTCACCAACAAACCAGTGGACAAGTGGAGGTTTCCAACAGGGAGATTAAAGCAATCTTAGCCAAGACAGTTAATGCCAACAGGACAAATTTGGCAAGGAAGCTGGATGATGCTCTATGGGCATATCAGACAGCTTTCAAGACACCTATTGGTATGTCTCCATACCAACTGGTGTTTGGAAAGGCATGTCATTTGCCAGGTGAGCTTGAGCATAGAGCACTCTGGGCATTGAAGAAGTTAAACCTCAGTTGGAGCGAAACTGCGAACTTAAGGTTGGATCAGATCAATGAGATGGATGAGTTCTGTCTGAGAGCTTATGAGAGATCAACATTGTATAAGAAGAGGATGAAGCTATAACATGACAAGCATATTGAGAAACGAAGCTTCACTCCTAGTGACTTGGTGTGACTGTTCAACTCTAGACTTCGTCTATTCCCAGGAAAGCTGAGATCTAAATGGTCTGGACTGTTTAAGGTCACATAGGTTTTTCAATCTATTAGCACTAGAAAATGAGAAAGGCGAGAAGTTCAAAGCTAATGGTCAACGAGTCAAGGCATATTTGGGAGCTCCTAAAGATGTGAAGATTGTAGAGAAATGCAAACTTGATGAAGTCTGAATAATCAAGTAACCTGCGTCACGCCGCGACGTTAAATTGTGCGCTGCTTGGGAGGCAACCCAAGATGTAATTGTATTAGGTATGTTCCCTTTCACCTTATTTTTCTTTGTTTTTATAGAGTCACTGTGTACTGATGTGTGTAGGAGAGAATAGGTGGAAAAATGCAGGACCTGGTGCAGACTGAACTTCACGAAAATTCCCACGGATCGTGGTGCTCTTCATGGGTACCTTTACGGTCCGTCAAGTTGAGGACAAAAGTGCAGAAGTTACTGGAAATTGCATAAAAGGGTTCACAGTCTGTTAAAGTTTGTACGGATCGTCTAGCCTCTCGTGAACCTCAGGTATGAATGCCAAGTTTCAAGTTACAGTCACGGACAGGTTCACAGACCATGATGCCCTTCACAGGAAACTTCACAATCTGTGGTCTTCCGCAGTCATGTGTTAGGTCAACCTAGTACTTCCAATAAACCAACTCGACCCGACCCGTGAAAGGAAATATTGAATTAAAACATATATATTGGTTTTCAAACGCCAAAGGTCAAGTTTTTCTCCCTATTTTCTCTTCCATAACGGTTCTTAAGAGGTTCAAAACAATTCCCATCATCCATAATTCCTAAATTCATCAAAGATTACAAGCCCTAATCCTAAGTTGTCCAGAACCTAAAGTCGCAATCACTGATTCATCCTTCTGTGCGAAATTTGTTTCTGAACTCCAAGTAAGTACTTTCATCACTTGCCATAAGGTCGATCTTGTATAATAGTGAGTCGAGTTACTTCAATTTAGTCGAGTTTAGTATAAGTATGTGATGAGTTACTTGTGATTTGTACTGAATTGTAGTGGGTAGGTCAAATTGGGATGTTTTAGTTGTTCTTGTGTGTTAGTCTATAACAGAGGGTCAAATTTGTTGCTAGGTTGTGGACTTTATGTTAAGTAATTTAGTTGAGTAAGAAGTAGGATAAAGCTTCAGTTATAGGAAGATCTTGTATTGGTGTAAAAATGGTGGTTAAGTGCTAAATTTCGATGTTGGGAAGAAGGCGACTGACATATTGCCCCAGGTGTAAGACTACGACAGGTTGTATGGACCGTGGAAGAAACCATGGGACGTGAAGCTTGTCCTAGACCACACTTGATGGAAACCCATCCCTCAGTTTACGTTCACGGGCAATATCACGAACCGTGGTGCACTCCACGGGCCATGAACCCATCCGTGAACATCCTTTGGTAAAATTGTCAAATACTCTTTTTGTACACTGATTCTATTTCAACTCCGCGAGGGATTTCACGGTCCGCGGTCCATACCACGGCCCGTGCAAATGCTCATAGAATTCCTTTTGTTTGTAATTTTTATTTTATTCCTGTACTTTGTGTTTGTTCGTCTTTTGATTCCGTGGCCTTTCTCGATGATAGATTGGGTGACAGCATTCTTAAGGCAGGGCATCACAATGATATTACACTGGGGAAGTCTGAGTACCCAATAGTGCGTCATTGACTGTGTTGATTACTAATGAGCTCTCTATTTCTCAGGTACAATGGGTCCCAGAAGAAAGAATGTTAACAAATCTGCCCCCATCACCGCTTCGCAGTCAGAGGGTCATGACGACTCCAAAGCGACTGGGTCTGAGGTGCAAATAAATGTTACACCTGAAGATCACTCACCTCGGGCTACTAGATCATTGGCTAGAAAAGCTATTTTTCAAGACTCTCCTCCTCAGGCTGAAGAGGAAGGTAGTAGTTCTGATAACGGGGAAAACTCAAAAAGTCCATCTGATGCTACTGCTAGTAGCCAATCTATTGATGACTCGAGGGGCAATGCTGAATCTGAAGGCAGTTCTTAGGACAACACAAGTACCTCTCCACATGTGGCTAATACAGAAGCTGAAACTAAAGACCAAGAGGAAGCAGTTAATAGAGAGGATGAGGAGGAAATCACCAATGATGATACCATGGTGATGTATGTGAACGCTCAGGAGCCTAACCCAGTATTGAGACCACAATTGATTACCTGTTATCGCTCCATGTGGACTGTCAACCGGTCTAAAGAGTTCTTTGACAGTGGAATTGTGAATAAAACTAGAGGCTTCAAGAATCGAGCAATCATGCTTGAGACTAGGGTGGTGGTATCTGACATCAAAGCATTCTCGGACATATATCAGATATTTCACCTCCATCAGTTCGACTGGATGGACAATGCACCTAGTGAATACTCTAGCCACCTGACCAGAGAATTTTATTCCTCTTATGCATCTACATTGATGAATTTTTCTGTGGATACAAAGACCACGAAACGTGGACAGAAAGACATGGCTATTACCTGGGGTCCATTTAACTCAATCATAGTTAGGGGTAAATCAATAGATATTTATGAGGCTTCGATTAACATAATGTTGTACGGCCCGGAACACTCTGCACCAACTTTAGTTGGCCTTTTCAAGGGCAAAAATCATGAGGTCACCAGTGATGCTACGATGGAAGATCAGACTTCTCGAGAAAGGGTTTTACGCTAGATTGCGAAGTAGATTGCCATAGATGGGGAAAATGCAGTTTGGGTCACCATAACTCCAACAGTCATTGCTAAAGCTTCGCTGTCTTTTCCAGCCAAGGTTTGGTAGGCTGTCGTCCGAGCACAATTGTGACCGACAACTAATGATAACACTTTGTCACCTTCCTTGGCCTAGTTGGTAGCCTGTCTTATGGCTGGCTACCCGGTCAATGCGGGACGGATAATAGCAATCGAGATGAGAGACAGGGCGCTAAATGAGAGAGTTGCACTTCCATTTCCCTGTCTGATAGGGAAATTATGTCGAGGAGCGAACATTCCTTCGAACATCCTGGTTGACAGATGGGGTGAGGCATTCAGACTAACCCAGGTTTCTAAAATCAAGGAAGTAGCAAACCATCTCTTTGGCGCAAAGTCTACCGCTGTGAGTACTTTAGTTGTTGTTCCACATGTCCAAATTGATATCCCACATGCAGATAGAGGTCCAGCACATGGAGAGTCATCACAGCCTTCCACAAAGGCACCATAACCTCCATCTTCGGCATCCCAGGCTCCAGGTAACTTTGTCACTATCCCTATGTTTTTTCCTGAGAAATTGGTTGCAGATCAATGCCAGACCGGGTCATTGGTAAACCAGATTGTGCTCCGGATGCCTCAGATGATAGACACAAAGGTGTTAGCTGCGAAAAAAGAGATCAAAGATGAGATGAGGATGGAGCTATCGATCTTAAAGGACTGAATGGATGGTTTGGAAAACCTTGTTCAGGATCGATTCCAAGTTGTCGGTTCAGCAGATACTGAAGAGTTCAGAGCCCAGTTGGCTGAGATGCGCATTCAGATTGCTAAGCTGGCTCAAATGCCATTACAGGTGCCCACTTCGCTCATGCCAGAGTCGTTGATGCAAATGTTAAATCAGGCACCCTCCACTCAATTAATTAATGATCTTTGGGGAGAATCCTCCACGAGTAAATCCGGCAAGAGAAAACACAAAGCTGGAGAACTTGATGAGGAGACCCCTACTAACCCAGCCAGAGAGGCAAGAAGGCAAGAAAAGAGAGCTCGTAGAGCATCAAACATGGAAGATCGGGAAAAGGAAGTCCTTGAACAGCAACAACGAGATGCAGCCTTAGTTGGAGCTTCTAGTAGTAGAGCACCTGCTCCGACTAATGAGGACCAAACTGATCATGTCCCGAGTTCTGAGAGTGCACCCATTGATAAGGGTGCTAATGTTTATCCGATGACCGGCGCCTAAAGTGTCGTAGGTATGACCCCTCTTCATAGCCTGTGTATTTTATTGTTCTGTATCGACTTTGAGGGCAAAGTCATTTTTATTTGGGGAGGGGGTGGTGAGCAACTTGCCATAGCTATTAGAAAAATGGAGGTTGTCTTTGTGTATTACTGTTTTGGGTGTTTTATGTGTTGAGCAGTGCAGCAGCTAATCTGTGAAAATTGAGAACCCGAATCTGAGTTTGACTGTTAGGATCTTTAGATGACATCTTAGATACTGATATGTTCAACATGGCTAATCTGACAAATTAATTGGTGAACGAAGAAACTAAAAAAAATGCAATCATGTGTAGTGTGTGTAAGTTTTGATTGAAGTCTAACACTAGGAGCAGAAACTAGAACTTGCCTAAGTAGTCTTGCTTGAATCTGAGAATAACCGGATAGGAAAGGATCAGTAGGCCATTTTTGTTAAACCAGTCAAAAGCCAAAAATAAAAGAACAAAATGTAAAGCTTACCACTTGAACCAAATTTGAGCCTTAAATCAGTCTTTGTTCTTACCTAACATATAGCATATCCTTGGTTCTCCGAAGGTACGATATCACAACTCAGGCCAAAATCCTAAGTTGCGGGGGATTGCAATCTGAACAGAAAGAAGAAGGGAAAAAAAAGGTTCGACCAGTGAGCTAAGTGCATATCAAAATTGCATATAAAAAAAGAAGAGAAAAGAACGGAAAAAGAAGAAAAGAAAAAGAAAATAATAGTTATTGGATCGGGCTGAAATAAGAAAAAGAGGGAATCACTCAGAAAAGAGTATGTGAAAACGACATTTTGGAAAACCAAGGGATTAGTCACTCACGAAACAAAATATCCATTCCCTAGCCCCGAGCCTATGTTAAAGCCAACAAAGTCCTACAGTGATCCTATTCCGGGTGTTGGAAAGGTAAAGTGTAGAAAGCAAGGGCAAGCCTATGGTAGTTTGTTGTTAGTGTTAGAAATTCATTGAGAGCGTAAGCGTAGTACTTAGTCCCTACCATTATGAGCGAGGGACTTCTTTGGTGTGAGGACATACTAGTTGCATTTGAAAGTAGATTGTGTGAGCCGATAATTCGCAGGTATAAACATGATTGACTATGAGTAATGAGATGTCATGTATTGATCCTTACATGTTAGATTCAGAGGTTTGGGATACAAATTGTACTTGAAATAGTTGATGCGTAGTGTCATAAATCTGGAATTGAATTGAGGGCTGATTGTATTTGTTTTTCTCATCACTTCAGGAAAACTAATGGTTCTAAGTTGAGGGTGTTGATGTGCCGCGAAATAGTGGTGCATTTGATGCTTAATAACTATGAACTAATACTGAAGTTAAGTGAAATTTTGGATTATTTGATGGGTTTGTTAAATGAGTAGGCAGAATCTGGGTTGTATAGAAAAGCGGAAAAAGGCAGTGTTGGGCCTTGAGAAGATGAAGAGAAGGAATAACCAAGTGAAGACCACGGAGGGTTCTACGGGTCATAGTCCTCACCACGGACCGTGGTACCTGCCGTGAAGCTGAACCAGTGTGACATCAAGGGAGAGTTGAAAGAAGGTTGAAACCCAAGTGAAGACCACGGGCGACTTCATGGGTCGTGGTCCTCACTACGGACCGTGGTAGCTCCCGTGGTGTATTTTCTAGTGAAGGCATTGAAGACCCAACCGTTGGGAAAGTTAAAGGGAAGATCACGGAGGGCTTCACGACCCGTGAAGCCCTCTACGAACCATAGAAGTGGTCGTTGAGCCATCCGACATTTCAGTCCTAGTTCGACTAGGACTCATTTTAAACATTCTATTTTGAACTACTTTAGGATGTTTTTGCATTATTATTCACTATCTTACGTTTTACGACGAAGAACAAAATATTACTTTTAGCTTCCGATATTTGGATTTTTGATTATTGTTATCAGTTGGAAATTCGAATTCAGACTATCAGATTATCAAAGTAGTTGTTGATTTGCTAATTATTTTCGTAAGTCTTGCTCAATATTTTTTCACCCCTAATTACTTATTGTTTATGTGAAAGCTTGAGTGGCTAAATACCACGACTGGGGTTGTGGGATCTATGACGATATTCTAGTTGTGATTTCGTAAAATGAGTAAAAGGCAGTATGTGTGTAAAACCTGTAGTTTTTAGCTTTCAATATCATTTTAGTCTAGTGAGTGCACGCATTAGACGAGCCTGTATCTGGTATTTGTTCGAGAGGAAAATACCAGTTAGGAAAAAGCTGAATTAAATTAACAAATTGGAGTTTAAGCTTGAGTTTGAGAGAAAAGATCTTTAACACCATATCATTTCAAGCGAGGTTCAATGTTAGTAAGACTCTAAGGTCGAGAGAACATGAGTGATCATTATTTGATTAGGCTGAGAAGCGTTAGATAAATTTAACTCGCAAGGATTCTGTAAACATTGATTTGCCTGACACTTAAATTACGGGGGAACACTAGAACTAATGTTATGGTGAACACAATCCTGGTTTCTCTTAATTAATTGAATCAATCTTACAACGAAATAGTTTGTTACTCTAGAGCCTGGATTTTGACTACAAGTTTTGGTAATTATAACAATTCAACCATATCCAATTTACTTTCATTTGTTATTTGTCTAGGAGATAATAACAACATTCGAATAAACGCGACAGTGAAACCTTATCTGTAAAGAAATTTTTTATGGGATCAACGTCAACTCTAGTTGAGCTCTGTAAATTGACTTCGACCGTTTACACCTCTTATTTGAAGTGTAAGTTTGGACGTATCATACTTCTCTAGTCATCTCACAAGATCAATGACTTTTGAGTAAGTTGGTAATATGTGAATGGCTTAAATTGAACTAAATTTGGCCCAAAACCATGGCCGACCCGGCCCACACCCTATTTCTCCAAACCCTCACACTCCTCTTTTCTCCATTCACGCCTAGAACAAAGCACCAAAGAAACAAAATGATGAAAAACTCTAGTTCAATTTCGAAATGGCGTCACATCTCTTTTCTCTCACAAATTAATACATCAATGTGTGCTTTGCAAGAGAGCCTTGGTACCACGTTAAGATTTTAGAAACTCCTAGATAGTATATTACTCTAATTTATCAAGAAAAACTCTTCAAAGGACTAGAATAAATCACTATATAGCAGAAAAATTAAAGGTATTTGTTTTTTATCTATTCAAATCTTTACTTTGAGATATCAAAATTTCAATTTTTTTGTTGGTCAACACACCCGATCTTGTTTGACCGAATTAGACAAAGATCCCATAGCCTTCCCTGTGCCACTGTCATGTTGACACGAGTGAGGCAAGGATTTTGCAAAGTTCGAGTAACTTAGAGTGGGTGACAATGCTACCTTGGGCTGAATTCTGGTACAATACTTTGTACCAAACATATGCTGGAATGACTCCTTTTCAAGCACGGTATGGGCGAGAACCTCCCACTGTAGCTCGATATATATTGGGGAGCACTTCTAGTGAATATTTTTAGTCTTACTTAATTGAACATCATGCGATTCTGGAGTTGTTGAAAGCAAACTTGATCAAAGCACAAACAAAGATGAAGTTTACAGATAAACATCATACTGAGCTAGTGTTTGCAGTGGGTGATTGGGTTTTTGTGCAGTTGAAACCATATCGAGAACTTTATGTTTGACTGCAAAAGGGTCATAAACTTGGACGACGATACTTTGATCCTTTCAAGGTCATCAAGCGCATTAAAAAGGTGGCATATAAATTGGAGTTTCCAATTGAGGCCAAGATGCTACCTGTATTTCACTTTTCAGTTCTTAAGTATTGCTTGGGCGAGCCTATTCAACAAGTAACACCATTGCAGCTTCAAGAATGTCTTGACCAGACCGAGATAGATGACTTCAACCTTGAGGACAAGGTCGATTTTCAGGAAGGGAGTAATGTTGTGAACTCAGTTCAAACATTTGTTGATTTGGATAATAAAGAGGATGCAACAAGTGATGATTTCTACATTAGCAAACCGTGTCAAAGTACTAGAAGTATAATTCCACCTAAAAGGTTGGACAAATACTTTTGGGCTGAAAGAAAGTCGCGTGAGCAAGGCAAGAGTTAGTTATGGAATTGGTATAGAAGTGTAAGAATGTGGGTAGGAAGGGATAAGGAAGCTATTTGTGATTCTGAATAATATCATCTCCTTCTTCTGTCTTTTAAACCCCTTTTAGACTTCTAGTTTCAGATTTCAAATCTATCTCCATGTATCGTTGTTTCCTGCAATTTCCTTTGTTGTGTTTTATCGTATTGTAATAGTATTCAGAAAAACATATTGTGAGTTGTTGCAGACAACCAGAATGTATTCACAAACTATGATAAGCATAAAAAGTGCACAAGACACGTGCTCAACTACGTGCATATGGATTTTCACTTTGCTTTTCCACTTTTTATTAATGAATTATTTCATCTAAGCCACAAACCTACTCTTGTGAATGCACCCTTGTATTTCCTTTCCTAAACTCATACATGACACACTAGTGCACACCCATAAGTAAAATGATTTTCCCTCACCCCTTCCCTACGCATAGAAACAAACACATTAAGTGAATACCTGATAAAACTTAGTGCAGTCCATGAAACAACATTCCTATCAGGCAATTTATGAAACACCTTGTGGGCGGACACCATGTCATAAGACATTGAATAAACAATGATCAAGTTGGTTGTCAAATCAATATAGGAGTGAACCAAATAGTGTAAGTCATTTGGCATTACAGAGATTAGATGATTTCACTACATGATTCTTTTGCATGGATAGTTTTTTCCTTTTCACTACAGAAAAATCGATGAACTAACTAACAATGAAGAATGACTTACACTGTACTAGTTGTGGACGGAAGTTCATTTGTTGATTTTGGTAAGCTAAGAGCTCCTTCAAACTTACATCAGCGAAGAAGAAGCCTGCAACTGTTAACCCCAAATGCCCAAACAAAATTCATAAAGTTAGGGTTTCAGCCACCGTAGCACACTCGCCGATGAAGTCATCTCTACCGGAATTCCGAGTAGCTCCATACTTGGCCTTTAAAGTAAGTAATTCTACCATTAAATTCTCCTAAAAATAGTAATTTACCCCTACGATATTGTATTTGCATGTATTTCTCTCATCCAACAATACTTATCTACTATACTATTATTATAGCATATCTAACAATATTGTCCACTTTACGAAATCAATGATAATTGTACACTTAATTTCTAATTTACCCTTATTATTCATTGTAAACATTGTAGTTATTATATTCAAACGATGATATAATAAATTATCCTTCTATAATTATAAATTTTTAAGGAATGTGCAAAGTCAATAATTGACAACTATTATTGGACAGAGGGAATAGTAATTTATTACTTCCTCCGTTTCCAATTATATGTCATTATTTTAGATTTTATGTCCATTAAGAAAGTATGTAAGTTTACCATTGTAATTTTATTTAGTATTCTCTTGAAATCAAATTTTCAATAAATGAACATAAATTGATTTATTTTGATTAATTAAAAATATGAATTAATCGTTTAGTTTTCTTGGTTTAATTCATATTTTCAAACCTAATATCTCTTAAGGGTAAAATAGGAAGAATAATAAAATTTATGCATTGGTCATGTGAAATGACAAATATTAGAGATCGTCTACTTTTAATAATGACGACACATAAATAGAAACGAAGGAAATATTATAGAAAAGTAAATTTATTCTTATTATAGAGAAAAGTTAAAAAAATATTGGCTTAAGTCATCTGAGTCCCCTTAAAGTTGTCCGCATGATTCACTTAGACACCTTAACTAGGACTTGTACCTATTGAACACTTCTACCCTTCCGAATTTGAACCATTTGAACATTTTTTGCCTAGGTGGCACATTGTGTGTGGTTCACATTCTATAAGCGCGTGAAAGGTATTAAATTGAGAATTTTTTTTTGGAAAAAAAATATTATTTCTTCTTCATCTTCTTTGGCATCCCTTCCTTCATCATACCACCAGTTTTCCGATACCGCCTCTGCTGCTACACACCTTTTTTCTTCCTCTTATTTTCTCCGGATACTTTAGTTCTTTTACCTCCACTGTTGTTATTTTTTTGTCCCCGTTGTCATTCATATTAGAGTTGGCTGCACCACCATTATCACTGTCATTTTCATCATGTTTAATTTGTAAAGGGCTTTAAGTTTGGAGTTTGTCTCTTTGCTGTTAATGTAGTAATTTGGTGTTAAATTGATGTCCAGTTGTTTGAATTTATTGAAGGATTTTTTAATTTATTATTTGATTTGCTCAAATTTTTATTGAAGTTTTTTTTATTTGTCGTGAATGTGTTGTTTTGACTTTAAATTGATGTATATTGACAGAATGTAATGATGTTCTTCATCCAAAAAAGTTAATCAGTTATGAAACACAAAAGAAAATCTAGATAACTCCATTTTTTCCAACAATGGCAATCGGAACTCATTAATTTTTCGGCGACCTTTTTTTTTTTGCAACTTTTTCTACCTAAAACGAGACGAAGAAGAGAGTAATAATTGAAAAATAGGCTGATGGAAAGAAAGATTTGTCGTGTTGGAGATGAGATTGTACAGGGAGAGGGAGATCGCCATGAACGGGGTGATATTGTAGAGGGAAATCTGAGTTTTGGGCTTTAGTGGATAGTAGGGGAAATGGGATGGTTTAAGTTTAAGTTTTTTTCATTTTTTTTACTTTAAAATAATTTCATTTTTCTTTACTTTATAATATAATGTTTAAATAAATTTTTGCATTCAAAAATAGCACATGTCATTATTTAATTAGTCAAATTGACATGTCATTGCGAGTGTATTTCACACATTTTCTACTATAGCTTATTCTCAAAAAAATGTTCAAATGGTTCAAATTCGGAATGGTAAAGGTGTTCAATAGGCACAAGTCTTAGTTGAGGCATCTTAGTGAATTATGCGGATAACTTTAAGGGGCCACATATGACTTAAGCCTAAAATATTTGTATTTGTATGTGTAGCTCCTTTATGCCATCTAACTATATGTGCTAGATATTATTATTTTTTAAGCATATTTGGGTGATATTGTCTTTTTTATAAATTAATATGAGTCCTTCATGTTTAGAAATATATCCTATAATATCACTTTTGTTTTTTTTAATGATCACAATATCACTCAACTATTTTTATTAGGAATCATTGTAGTTTGTCTTAGTTTTAATGATACACTAATTTAGTGCACTACATAAATCTATGGACCTTAACAACCTTCAAAGCCTGATCTGTTTATACAAGGCATATAGTGTATTGACTTGGCGTGTTATAAAAAAAATACTACAAAATTTATTTTTGCCCATTAGTTTGATCAATTTTATCTTTATTTCACGTCATTTAAATTTCGATTATTTAGTTCCAAAGCACTTTTAATGATCCAAATTGTAGAAAATGAATTGAGAAACCAATAAATGTATATCAATGATCATAACCATGTAGGATGTGCGTACTATTATCTAAATGATTGTTAATTGTATCCAAAACTTCATGGATTTGAACTAATTGAGGATGAGTTTTCTCTCCTGCAATGAATTCATGAACAACACCATTGATCTCAAGTGAGCTACAACCTGGTACTTTGTCTATATATTGGCTTTTCATCTTCTTCCTTATCCTTCTAGCATTGTCATGTTTACCTGCTGCAACGTAAATATTCGAGAGTAGAACATATGCTACGCTATGCCTTCCCAACTGCACAATTCTCTCAGCAGCAGCCTCAGCCAAATCAACAAGTCTGTGATTCGCCGAGGCACTTAGTAATGCTCTCCAAGCTATAGCCTCCTCGGAAGGAACACTCGAATTAGGCATGTTCTGTACTATCTTTCTTGCTTCCTCAAGCAGCCCGGCTCTGCTTAGAACGTCGATTATGCATCCATAGTGTTCACCTTTAGGCTCAATATGATACACATTACATATTAAATTCAACAAATTTAGACCTTCATTTGCCATACCTGCATAACCACAAGTTGTAAACATCGAAAGAAACGTAACATCATCCGATCTAATCCTGAATTTTTGCATCTCATTGAACAACTTTAAGGCCTTTAAACCATTTCCATTCACCACAAATCCTGATATCATAACATTCCAACATATAAGGTCTCTTTTCAGCATTTCATGGAACACCTTCTCTACTATATTTAAACAACCACATTTCGCATACATATCAATAAGAGCAGTTCCTAACTTAATACTCGATCCCATTTTTCATCTTCTTCACATATTTATGAATTCATATCCCAATATCAAGACAACCCAAATGAGCACAAGCAGAAAGTACACTAAAAAGAATAGCCTCATCTGGTTCAATTCCACTCTTTAAAGTAATTATTTTGTACATAACAAGATATCATACACCCCCAAACTCCTCTATCCTTCACTAAACATTCATCAAAAATCAATCTTGCAGCTTCCACATTGTCAAAACAAGTGTAGTAACCAATTAAACTATTACCCACAAAAGTATCAATCAAGAACCCTAATTTCAATATTTTCTCATGAACCAATTCACCAAGATGAAAACTTTTCATTCTTCCACAAGCTTTTAAGACATAAGGGAGTGTGTAGTTATCAGGGTACATCCCAATTTTCAACATGTTTTTGTATATCTCTGTGATTCTGTTGATCTCATCATTACCTTTGAGTAAGAATGATTTTATCATTGTATTGAATATGAAAATTGTGGGTTCTTGTATTTGTACAAAGAGTTTAAAGCCATAAATTGGGCTACCAAGATTAGGATGTGAACAGAAAGCTAACAGCCTGCTTAAAGCAAAACTGTTTTCCCCAAGTCCACGTCTGATTACTTGTCCATGTGCTTGCTTGGGTTGCTTCATATTCATGCATTTCTCTAGTAGGTAAAGGCACCTTCTTGTGCATATTGACATAAGTTTTTGCTAAATTTTCATTTTTTTTAATGAAGGGGAAGGCTTTTTACTGCAGCAGTGTAGACACGTAACTTTTTACCGAACTTGATATTTTACACAAATTTTAGTGGTTAAATGTTTCTTTTACGTTTAAATTAAATATTTTTATTTTATCATATTTTAGTAAGTTTACTGTAAAAATATTTGAAAACCATAAAAATAGGGTCATGTTTTAAGTTAAGTTTTGTTTTCAATTTATTCAAAAGAGAAGAAACTATTCAAAAAATATATTTTTTCTTTTAATGTATATTTAATAAATAAACTAGTGTTTCTTAATTATATTTTTTTAATTAGCTATTTAACTTTTCTTAAATTTATATTAATTTAAAATAATTAGTTAGTAATTATATTTATGTATACCTACACACTACTCCACTACCCCACTTCCTCACGCCACATCTACCCACTTCCCTCACACTACACACTCACACACACATCTACACTACCTACATATACACAACATCATCAGCAAAACAGAAGAAGGAGGAGAAGATCAAAAATATTTTTATTTCCTACTCACCTCCACAAACACCAAAGCTACATACTACTATTACTACATACTTTCCAATGACAAACGCACAACAACACATAATACAAAAAAAAAAAAATTCTCTCCAAGCATACGCACACCATAAAAGAATAGCAATACAACATTAAACTCACCAAAAACAAATGCACAACAAAGGACAAAAGTGGAGTTTGAGGTTGAATTACGTGATTTTCAGTTCGTGGTTTCTAATTGTGGTGTTTTTTTCTTTGTGAATTAATTTTCACAAAAGGTAACACTTGATCATCATTACATTATTTGATTTCATAATTATGCAAGATGTGATTCTAATGTTATGAAGTTGTTTAAATTTATGTATGTTTAATTTTTGCATTATAATATGAAATAGACTGAAAATTCCATATCATTAAATTTAGAGTAAAATTTATATAACATGTAATTATTCTTGTATGCTTTAAAGTCTCATTTTTTCTTGTTCTTGATTAAAGTACGAAGCTTAATATTCTATGCTATGTAGTTAATAATATTTAGATGAAATTTAGTTCTAATAAGTTAAGTTACTTTCCCACTTTGTATATTTAATAAAATTGTGTTTATTGTTTTTTTTAAGAAGAATTAAAATAAAAAGTAAAAGAAATTGTATCTACAACTTTCTTTGCATTTCTTTTAATGCAAAACCTTAAAAAAAATTCAATTAATTGGGTTAAGTTGATCTTTTTTTTTTTATTTGGAAAAAAAATAGAAAAATAAAAACTTAAATAAAACGAACAGATCATTAAAAAGAAAGTAAAAATAAAATAAAATAAACATTTATAAAAAGCAAAAACGGAAGAAACAAAAGATGAAAGTAATAAAAAGTAATAATAAAAAAAAATAAAGAAAAGGTTAAAAAAAAAGGGAAAACAAAAAACTTAACCAAATTTTTTTTGTCAAAATGGTAAAATATTTTTTTTCCTTATTTTGTGTCACTCAACTCGATCTTGAGTTAGTCTTCATTAAGCAAGCAGAAAATGATTTTAAAATTGCTACCATCTCTTCAATCGCACAAAAAAAAGTTTGGACAACACATCAATCGTGACATGATTCAAGAAATAGTGATATGCATAGTAACTTGTCAACAATTGACAATTTTTGAGAATTTATATGAATACACGATTCAATTATTGCTGGAGGGTGAAAACAATATAACAAATCTGAAGTTTGAAGTTTTGAACAATTAAAGATGTTTTCAAGATTATCAAGGTGGGCTAACTAGCAAATGGCAACAGCCTGCCTCAGCTGATAAGGTTCAACATTGCAATAACAAGAGCAATCACCTTCAAAGCCAAGACCACAAATCAGCCAACAATTTAAAACACACAATTTATTTTATTTTTGAAACAGGAGGCTTCTTGCTTAAATAGACATTGTTTCACATGTTCAAAATTGGATAACAGAGTTACAATAACAACCTATCACCATTTTTATTCTTATGCTTGCACATATCGTTATTTTTTATTTTCTCCTAGGATAAACACTTCCTAGTCTGAGACTGTTATTTTTTATTTTCTCCAAGGATAAACACTTCCTAGTCTGAGACGTTATTTTTTATTTTCTCCTAGGATAAACACTTTCTAGTCTGAGACAGTTATTTTTTATTTTCTCCTAGGATGATCATATATGTTCAAAGTGCAACGGAGAAGATAACATAATTCAAGATGTAAACTTGGAATGATAATGAAGATAGAAACAAAGATAACAATTAAAAATAAAAGGGGACAAAGGAAGATGGACAAGATAAGAAGTCAAGAAAGCTAAAGTCATCTACTTATCTACTTTATGACACTTTACATCTTTTAACTATTCCTACTTTACACATGTCTACTACTATTTCTAAACCACATCTACATAACGGGAGTAATGGAATAATGAAAATATTTAATATTAATAAATACGGGACACGAAGAAAACTATATTACAAGAGAATTTATAACGGAAGATGAAATAATAACTACTGAACAATCATGCCCCGAACTACATCTTTCTTTAATTTTGTTGTAATGGTTTTAAATTCTCTGCCAATTTTGGTATGTATTCTCTTACTTGGTTTACTAGTCCTAGAAATGATTGTAATTTTTTTCGTATCTAGTTATTCATTTGAGTTAATTATTTTTTGTACTATATGCATTTGCATTTTTATTCTATTTGTATTCCTAGGAATTCTATTTGGCTTTTCATTATGTCTGCTTTCTTTTTACTTAGGCTTATGCCTGAATATTCTATAATATATCTGAATTTTCAAGGGTCTTAGTCTTGTTATCTCTTTAATATTATTTATG
The DNA here is from genome assembly GCF_019186545.1 of Solanum stenotomum. NCBI lineage: Eukaryota > Viridiplantae > Streptophyta > Magnoliopsida > Solanales > Solanaceae > Solanum > Solanum stenotomum. The sequence goes on from NC_064287.1 coordinate 29,627,630, forward strand.
ATATATTCTAGATATAACATATCTTGAGTTCTTAGGTACATATATAAATTTTCCTCTATTAATTGTTCTAATAGTATTATATCTTCCATAGATTCTATCCAATATTGTAAATATTCGTAGTTCATTTTAGTCTGAATTTATTTCTAAATCATACTATTCTATTCTTTTGTGGTCTAAATCATGTAGGTCTATCTCATACCATTGTTGGTTTAATATATCTTCTGATTCATTATCATTAAATATTTTTTCCCATATGATTCTTCTTAATTCAATTATTTTTATAGCTTTAAGTATATATAAGATTAAAGTTTCATAGTTTTTTATCATTTCATCATGCATGTATGTAGTCATGTTCTTTATCATGCAGGTTTTTTATTTCAAATTATTCCTTCCTATCATATTCATAATCGATTATTGATAATAATATATTTGAACAAATAAAAGGAAAAGAATTAGACCTAAGCGTAGAAAAAATATTTGAAATACCAACAATAAGAAACCGGTTTAAATGACAAAAAGAAGAATATTATGTAGTAAGCCAAAGAGAACATATCATAGATTGCAAATACACTAAAGGAAAGGCTAAAATACCAATAATAAACAAACGAATAATAAATAAAGAAATACAAGATATTAAAGCTAAAAATCCAATTAAATATGTACATTTAGAAGTAACATAAATACTAATAAAAGCATGTTTTAGAGAAGGAATAGACACACCCATAGAAATATACTTAGCGGATGATAGAATTATACAACCCATAGAAAAAAGTGTAATAGGTGTAGTAAAAGGTAACCTCATATACCAAAAATTTAAATTCATAATAAGTGCTAACTACTAAGTAGCAATAAATGACAGAAACATAGATAAATCACTAGTATTATATTGGAGAATGTCAGGGATAGAATTAGCCCGGGAAGTAAAATATTTACAGTTAGATGTAAAAACTTATATGTTTTAACAACAAAACATAAATAACAGCAACAAATAAAATAAAATAAATAAAAATAGAAGATCCTTTTGAAAGGATAGTTACAGTAATAGATAATAATGATTATAGTTATAATGAGATTGATATAGAAGAAGATTTAGAAATAGTAAATGAAAGATTAAGCACATCAAAAAGAATAAACTGTGAAATACCACATATTTCATCAAAAATGAGTACCTCAAAAAGAATAGATAAAACACACTTCCTAGTCTGAAACGTTATTTTTTATTTTCTCTTAGGATAAACACTTCCTAGTCTGAGACTGCTATTTTTTATTTTCTCAGAGGATAAACACTTCCTAGTCTGAGATATTAATTTTATTTTCTCCTAGGATAAACACTTCCTAGTCTGAGACTGTTATTTTTTATTTTCTCATAGGATTAACACATCCTAGTCTAAGATATTTATTTTATTTTCTCCTAGGATAAACACTTCCTAGTCTGAGACTGTTATTTTTTATTTTCTCCTAGGATAAACACTTTCTAGTCTGAGTCTGTTATTTTTTATTTTCTCCTAGGATAAACACTTCCTAGTCTAAGACGTTATTTCTTATTTTCTCCTAGGATAAACACTTTCTAGTCTGAGACCGTTATTTTTATTTTCTCCTAGGATAAACACTTCCTAGTCTGAAAACGTTATTTTTTTATATTCTTCTCCTAGGATAAACACTTCCTAGTCTGAGATCGTTATTTTTTTTACTTTCTCCTAGGGTAAACACTTCCTAGTCTATGACGTTATTTTTATTTTCTCCTCGGATAAGCACTTCCTAGTCTGAGACTGTTATTTTTCATTTTCTCCTAGGATAAACACTTCCTAGTCTGAGACTGTTATCTTTTAGTTTCTCCTAGGATAAACACTTCCTAGTCTGAGACATTTTTATTATTTTTCTCCTAACTTATAAACACTTCATAGTCTCCTGACTTCGTGACATCTATTTCTATTCAACTTCTAATCAAGAAAACATGCAGTCATTCAAGAGCATTTTCAAATTGTCATTTTGAAGAGTGCCAAAAACTCACTCTAAGTGGCAAGTTAAGCATCGAATTCATTCAAAATCAAGATACTCACCAAAATCAAGGTGATATCTCAAATTCAAGACATAAGTGAAGACTCAAGAGAAGCTGCATAGATAGAAACTTGTACTTTTATTTTCCTTTTGACTATTAGTTTTGATTTTTTTTTTGTAAGGATAAGAACCATGAACTGGAACCTCTATGGAACCTTACTCAACTTCCAACTCATCACCTCATCTCTTTGAACTACATGTGACCTGATTCTCTTATAACCCGGGATATGTAGGTTGTCCAAAATTAGGACTCGATCGCATATTTTTCTTTAAAATAAGAGTCTGGGCAAAACTTGTCACGTTGTCTACTTCTTTTTCTGCAAACTCTTCATGGTTTCACTCAAAGAGGGGTAAATTCTAGACACGTAATTTTTTACCGAACTTGATGTTTTACACAAATTTTAGTGGTTAAATATTTCTTTTATGTTTAAATTAAATATTTTGATTTTATCATATTTTAGTAAGTTTAGTGTAAAAATATTTGAAAACCACAAAAATAAGGTCATGTTTTAAGTTAAGTTTTGTTTTCAATTTATTCAAAAGAGAAGAAAATGTTCAAAAAATATATGTTTTCTTTTAATGTATATTTAATAAATAAACTAGTGTTTCTTAATTATATTTTTTTAATTAGCTATTTAACTTTTCTTAAATTTATATTAATTTAAAATAATTAGTTAGTAATTATATTTATATATACCTACACACTACTCCACTACCCCACTTCCTCACACCACATCTACCCACTTCCCTCACACTACACACCCACACACACGTCTACACTACCTACATATACACAACATCATCAACAAAACAGAAGAAGGAGGAGAAGATCAAATTTTTTTTTATTTCCTACTCACCTCCACAAACACCAAAGCTACATACTACTATTACTACATACTTTCCAACGACAAACGCACAACAACACATAATATAAAAAAACCATTTTTTTCTCTCCAAGCATACACACACCATAAAAAATAGCAATACAACATTAAACTCACCAAAAATAAAAGCACAACAAAGGACAAAAGTGGAGTGTGAGGTTGAGTTACGTGATTTTCAGTTCGTGGTTCCTAATTGTGGTGTTTTTTTCTTTGTGAATTAATTTTCACAAAAGGTAACACTTGATCTTCATTACATTATTTGATTTAATAATTATCCAAGATGTGATTCTAATGTTATGAAGTTGTTTAAATTTATGTATGTTTAATTTTTGCATTATGATATGAAATAGACTGAAAATTCCATATCATTAAATTTAGAGTAATTTATATAACATATAATTATTCTTGCATGCTTTAAAGTCTCATTTTTATCTTGTTCTTGATTAAAGTACGAACCTTAATATTCTAAGCTATGTAGTTAATAATATTTAGATGAAATTTAATTCTAATAAGTTAAGTTACTTTTCCACTTTGTATATTTAATAAAATTGTGTTTATTATTATTTTTTTAAGAAGAATTAAAAAAAAAGTAAAAGAAATTGAATCTACAACTTTCTTTGCATTTCTTTTAATGCAAAACCTTAAAAAGTTTTCAATTAATTGGGTTAAGTTGATCTTTTTTTTTTATTTGGAAAAAAAATAAAAAAATAAAATTTTAAATAAAACGAACAAATCATTGAAAAGAAAGTAAAAATAAAATAAAATAAATATTTATAAAAAGCAAAAACGGAAGAAACAAAAGAAGAAAGTAATAATAATAAAAAATAAAGAAAAGGTTTAAAAAAAGGGAAAACAAAAAACTTAACCAATTTTTTTTTTTTTTTAAAAAGTAAGAAGAAGAGAAACNGAAGAAACAAAAGAAGAAAGTAATAAAAAGTAATAATAATAATAAAAAATAAAGAAAAGGTTTAAAAAAAGGGAAAACAAAAAACTTAACCAATTTTTTTTTTTTTTTAAAAAGTAAGAAGAAGAGAAACATTCTGTTAAACAAAAAAAAAAATACAAAATAAAGTGCAAACAAAATAAAATGAAAACAAAAGAAATTTATTTTCAAGAAATTGGTCTTAACCTCTTTAACATTTTCTTTCTAAAACTAATCCTAAATCCCATAAAATTCTACCTACTATTATAATTTAACTATCTATTTTTTGAATCCCACTAAAAAGACAATATTAAAATTTTCCTAACTCTAAAAATCTAAACAAGACAATTTAATATAAATCAAAGAAAGCGGGACATAAGTAAATTTTCTAGGCTCATAAACATAATATATTCAAAATTAATTCAAGTGATGTAAAAGTCAATAAATCGATCGTGCTAGAACCACGGGACTCGAGGGGTGCTTTACACCTTCCCCTCGGTCAATAGAATTTCTTATCCAGATTTCTAATTCGTAGACCAATACAATAACGAGTCAAATTTATTTTTGATTCGGGATTTACATAAGGTGACTTGGAACACCAAAACTCAATTCCATGTGGTGACTCTGAATAATCAAAATAATCCCTCTTTAAAATGTCACTTTAATTGGAAAAACTCTGTTTTTCAAAACATTTCAATTTTGGAAAAAAATAGGGGTGTGACAAGCAACATTCACTATAATATTAATATCTATCAAAAATCAACTGTTTTTTTAAAATATAAATATAGTTGATTTTTTTAAAAATCAAACAAGGTAACTTACAAAAATAAAACTTATTAATAAATTGGGTCATTACTGACCCAATTTGTTAAGGGGGTAGGTATCGCTCCGGCCAAATCGATGTAAGGCCCTTAATGGATCGAGCTTATTGGGCCGGAATCGGGTCAATTCGGCCCATTTAACAATTTTAGTGCCAAGTCAAAACCTGACCAACAAATTAAACTAGAGAGAGTATATAGTATGTATGTCTGGTACTCGGGTATTTAATTTATTAGCATAAACAAAATAAATTTCACTAATTTAGGAACTAATTACCTCTTTTCTCGTGAGTTTACAATATTATCAATCCTACCATAATTCGCACCTTGGATACATATATCTGGTGCATTTAGATACATATATCTCGAATACAAATTAATTAGATACATATAATTAAGTGTATTTAATAAGGAACATAACTAAAACACCATAAATTAAGGAGTAAATCATGTGTTTAAAAACATTAGAAAATTTCAAAAATTTAATTTTTTGTGTATTTGATATGTTCGTTCTATGTATTTAAACTGCTTTTCTATGTATCTGATAAATAGTTAATAATTAGATATATCTAATTTGTTCATTCTAAGTATTTGAACTATTTTTCTATGAATCTGATATAGTTTCTTTTATGTATTTCTCGGACTTCGTACTTTTTGTTTTTGTTCACGATCAGGTGTTGAACTGAATGAACACTCAACCGCCTCATCACTGTAGCAATGGATGTCCATATGTAATTAACGATTATATGTATATGATCCGTTCCTTTTGTATCTAAATTGTTTTTCTATGCATTTGATATCCAGTCGAAGAAATGTCTACTTTCAATGGCTATGAAACGACTTCCTTCTTTAGTTTCCTTGGTACTGTTGCCGCCTTGGTATTCACCTATTTGGGACTTGCTTAAGTTCTCTCTGATGCACACATTAATTAGGTGATTGAATTTTACATAATTTCATTTGGTTCCAACATTGTTGGAGCCCCAAAATCAAATTCTTTTGATACAAATGCTTAATTTCACAATTTCAAGATTCATTCTCTCACTACTGTTTTTCTCAGTTATAGATATACCTCTATCATGGGTAAATTGAGAACCCTCCAAAGAATTTTCTTATGAGACGTAGCAGACAAGAACTTTCAAATTTTCAACAAGAATTGTCAATAAGGAGCATACTTAACAAAGCGAGGTGATAGTAGAAGTGCAAAAGTTTGAAAGAGGGATGGATAAAAAACACATCATATTTTTTGATGGATATGCTCAACTTTTCTCCGATGTTGCAGGCCTTTTTGCTCGTACCGCCATTGAAATCGTTGACGACGTTGACCTTTTGCTTGTGGAGGACGTGGGGTGGGGGAGAAGAAATACTGTTGGCTAAGGAGATTTACAGAATGGGACAGTGGATGATAGAAAAAGAAATAGATGTTAATTGAACTATTAATTGTGGTGTTTAAATGCAAAGATAATTAATCAATAAATCCTAGTATTAAGGGATGTGTGTATCTGGTTATATCCTTTTAAATATATGGTATAAAATATTAAAAATTGTAATATATGTATTGTTCAAAAGTAAAGGTAAAGTTAGTATATATATATATATATATAGTAGTGTTATATGTCTAATTATATAGCTTTCCAATTTATTATCGTTTCTGTTAAAAGAGTGCTCTACTACTAATATTTTCAGATATACAGAAAATATATATGTGCCATAAAAATACTTAACTTGTGATTTGTAAAATTTCAAAATATCACTATATAATATAAAAAGTAATAAAAAACCGAAATCCCTACGTGAGGTAAAAGCAAATTAAAACATATAGTTTTCCATTAAATAAGAAGTAATGATGTATGAGAACAACACCAGCCATGCTTTCAACCAAATTTGTTTGCATCCACAAAGGCCAAATAAAGGAACACAGCATCTGCTAATTCATGCTTCAAAAGTAAAATACATAATTGGATATTTGGTTTCTACAACCAACATCTGCCAACCATATATCATGAACCAAATTAGACATCATAAATCGATATGGTGCAGTGGATAAGATTGTTTCTTTTTTAGTTGAAAATCTCGAATTCGAGTTCTAAATATGAAAAAATCCTTAGTAGAAAATACTTTCCTTGAATGGGGGCCGGCCTTAACCTAAAATAATCAGACTCTAATATGAGTATCAAATACCGACTGAAAAATAAAAAAAATACAACAAATTTGCAATCTAATGGTCTCCCTTTTTTTTAAAAAAAAATATGTCATTTTCACAAATTTCAAGTTGAGTGTAATTTTTCAATTTTTGAAAATAAATTTTTGGAGAAATTAATTTGTCAATCAGTATTCTGTTTGTGAAAATTTACTTTCCAGTTGTCTTTAATTTTCACTTTTCAACAATTTTCCGACCCAATATTAATTTTACTTTCTTTGTGTATATTTTGCAAACAAAGTAAGCAACAAAGCTTCACTTAAAACATAAAGAAATTTAAAAAAAACGAAAATAAAAGGAAAAGTCATGAGGTTAGTGAAAATATAGTGTTTTTCATTATCAAAATTCAGATATTATAGAGACCTCAGATTATTATTTACAATTCCTTAATATGTATAATAAATCCATAGTCATGAAACTCATAATTATTGCAGTTCCATAATACTAATACTATCCAGGACTTTCTGGCATAAATCCAAATTCAGTCACATCTCAAAACAAAAACATTAACCTACAACCACCATTCTCACCTACCATGTTCTAACTATGCCACCCAAAAACACGGTGGCTTGCGCTTCCCTCCGCCGTCTACAACCTTCCCACAATCTGACTATGTTACCATCAATCATCATCAAATCTTGGTAATTATACCACCCCATTTCACCTTTTCTCGTTCTAATCACTTCTTCCCAATTCTCGTACCACTCTTCACACAACTCCTCCTCTTCCTCTATAACATCGCTCAAAAATGTAGCATCATGTATCCACTGACTTAAAATCTTGAATTCATCTATGTATCTTTTTTCTCCACAATTGTAATGGTCCATACATGGTCCAATAATATCGTCCAGCTCATAATATGTTGTTAATCTCTCTTTGTTCAATGATGTAAGTGTTGTAGAAGTTGAAGCTACAACTTCTACAACCTTTTTCGACCGTGGTACAAACACTGTTCGCGGTTGAGATGAAGATGTGTCATCATCATCGGTAGCCAGTAATTTCACGGAAGATGTTTTTATCCTCCAGAAGCTAAATGCAGCAGTTATCACAGCGATCCACGTCCATATATTGTTGACAACCGTAAAGATTCGAAACTCAAGTAATTGAATGCAAGTGCTTCAAAGGAACCACTCATGATTTTTTTACGAATCAAAACGACAAAGAATTGAATAAATAAATATAAGTGGATTTGTATTTGTTAACTCTAGAGAAAAGAGTGAAGAATTTATGAGAGTGGGTGGAGGCATCTAAATTTGATGCTAAAGGTAGATCCATGGTTTCTGTTGCAAGTACCACAATTTATATATATTTTTTAGGATATTAGGAGACACGTGTACGGTCATGAGCGTTTGTCTTGACTGGAAATTGCTTCATTTTGTCACCACAAGAATTTATTTATTTTTTCAAGTATTTTTTCCGTGATTCTGTGCTAAGTGACTGGACACTTCACGGTTTGCCCTCCATGTTTTTTTTGTCAGTTTAACTTTTGTGTTCAGTGATATTATTATTATTTTTTAACCTATTAACTAAACCTACAACAATGGGAAACTTTCAATTATAATCTGAGACACGTTTGGTCATGTGATATAAAATTATAATATAAAGTTATGAAATAAAATGGAAGTTTTGTTTAGACATGCAATTTAAATAGTTTGTATTGTATGCTTTTTCATTAACATAAAAATACGTTAAGTTATAAAACAATTAAAATTGTCTCAATAATTCTTGAAGCAATTATACCAAATAAGCAAAAGTTTATAAAATAACATAATACACTATCATGAAGGTATTCTTACAAAAAAATTAACTTCTATTGATCAAATTAAACTTTAATTTAATAAAAAAAAATCAAAATTCACTATTAGTTTGTAAATAAATTTGATAAAAAATAATGAATTTGGTGAATATAAATAGTAAAGTAGATTATTTTTTAAAAAAATTGTAACCTTGAATTTGTTTTTTAATTTAACTGCCTCCTTTGATTAGTGATGAACAAAACAATACAAGATTCAGTTTGGCATAACAAACTGATTACACGTGCATAGAGTAGAGACAAATCATTTTTTTTCCCACTAAGTTAATTAACAACAATTAGCTAATCCTAAACTAACTTAAGCTATAGTAGAAATGAAGAAGTCAAGGGGATCATAAAGAATATTTGCTGATTTCGAAGGTTTGGATCTAAAAGTAGGAAAATCCCATCTGTCCATATTAACTAGACCCTTAACATGCCTAGGAAGTTCCGGAAAGGAGTTAAAGACATGTACTCCCACCAAACCGTGATCGAGAGCCGCTAAGTTTTCAGATAGGAAGTGATCATTATGAGTTTTTAGTAATATATTTTGGTTTGCCTAATGCCCAATGACATTTATGGATTTGATAAATAGAGCGTTTAAGCAATATCTTGATATGCTTGTGATTGTTTTAATCGAAGATATTCTAATTTACTCACAGGGTGAGAATGAGCATGTGAAACATTTGAGGATCGTGTTGCACATTCTCACGAATAGTGAATTGTATGCTAAGTTTAACAAATAAGAGTTTTGGTTGAGGTTCGTTGCTTTCCTTGGCCATATTGTCTCCGCTGAGAGTATTCAAGTTGATCCTATGAAAACTGAGCTGGTCAAGAATTGACCTAGACCTTTGTCCGCTTCGGATATACGGAGTTTCTTAGATTTGACCGGTTACTATCGAAGGTTTGTGAAAGAGTTTTCCTCTATCGCTTCACCTTTAACGACCTTGATTTCAAGGCAATTGAAGGTGCATGAAAAGAACTAGCCAATTCATGATTTGGAGTTAGCGACAATGATGTTTGCCCTAAAGATTTTGAGGCATTTCTTGTATGGTGTTCATGTCGATGTATTCACCGACTACAAGATCTTGAAATATGTGTTTACTCAAAAGAATCTAAATCTTCGCCAAAGGAGATGACTCGAGTTGTTGAAATATTACGATATGAGTGTCCTATATCATCCCAGTAAGGCGAACATGCTGGCAGATGCTCTTAGTAGGTCATCAATGGAAAGTGTTGCACATGTTGATGAGGATAAGAGTGAGTTAGTTCACGACGTTCATAGATTGGCACGATTGGATGATTGGTTGTTTGATTTGAATGAAGGTGGTGTAGTTGTTCAAAATGGTTCGGAATCATCTTTTCAATCAGATGTGAAGGTTAATGCAACACCCCGTATTCTAGATAGACCAAAATGCAAATTTTGAGAAGTTGCAGGTGCAACCAACGGTTGCCATCCATGGACCGTAGGTCAGACCACGGGCCGTGTTGGTGGTCCGTGGTTCACCATTGCAACCCCTCCCCAAACCCAGCTCAGAAAATCAGCTAAGTCTCGACCCACGGACAGACCCATGGTCCTTAGGTCAGACCATAGTCCACGGTCTGTGTTCGTGGATCGAGGCGCCCTTTACCCAGCCTCTGATGCAAACGACGGCGGACCAGCACGGACCGTCATTCGATCACTCCGACAATAGTTAAGTCAGGGATCTTTTGGTCTTTTCCTATTTTGTTGGACCCCTAAGCTACGTCGTTTAGACCCTAAATTATGAGGTTTTAGTCGGTTTAAGCCTAGAAATATAACTAGAACTTACCTAAGTCAAATCATTAATCAAAACTTAGAAAATTAGAATGCTAAGAAGAGAAAGAAGTCAAGAACCCTAGTTCAAGAACGCAACAAGTTTTCTTCAGTTCCAGCCTAGAAATCAAAGGATTCTCCGTGAAATTCATCAGCAGGTATGTCGGATTTCACTAGTGGGTTCCTTTCACCCATTAGGTCCCTAGTTTTCAGTCAGTTTCTTATTATGACTAGACCTAGGGTTTCTTGAATGTTAGAATTATTGGATTCTTAGCTGTTAGAATGATCCAAATCAGATTAGTATGTTAATATTCAGTTTATTGCATGAATTTCAGAACCCTAGCTATGTAATTCTTTAGTTCATGAATTATACATGCTAGGTCGGATATTTCAGTATTCAGTTATACATGCCTCAGTTTATGAATGCATCATTATCAGATTAATTGTTGCATTTTCAGTTTTCATGTTCAGTTCGAGCTATCCAGTAACTTAAAATAATTCAGTTATAATGTGTTAATTCTTAATCCATTGGGAGTAGCATAATACCGAGTTGGACTAGGGTTCAGCATACCCAAATAGTCCCAGTACTACTAGCCACGTAGGTTGTAAGTCCCTTATGTGGGCATCATTTCAGTGATCACGCCAGCATGCCTCTATACCCCTGGCAGGGTATATTGGGTCCTCTAAATGGGGTGTATACATCAGACTCCACATTTAGCTCATGTGGTTTTATTATTGGTTATTAGTAGCTCCCACAGTTCAGTCAGATTCTATTGCATTAACCTCATTTACAGTTCAGCCAGTATTCAGTCTCATCATGTTATAAATTTGTTCATTGCATCCAGTTAGTTCAGTATTCAGTATTTATATCATGTTAAGATTATATCATTGCTTTATTGCTTTGTTCAGTTATATGTTATTTAAGCTTTACTATATCCTGTATGCTCAGTACCTTTCAAGTACTGACGCATACGTGCGCTACATCTTTTCGTGAGGTAGGCTCAGGTTCTGAGCATCTAGATCATGCTTAGACCGGTTCCCGATCTCCAGTTCAACAGAATCAGTGGTGAGTCCTCATTCTCTGAGGACAATAGTCATGAGTTTTTTGCTAGACTTAGCTGGGGCCTGTCCCAGCATTTCTAGTCAGTTAGAGGCTATTTTTAGACATAGATAGATTCAACTTAGTATTGAGTTAATATCTTCTTTGTATTAAACTCATCAGTTACCATTTATCTCAGTTAGAGTATATGGGTATTCCCCATCTTTTAATTTTTATTTATAATTTAGCTTCCGTATCAGTTTATTATCTTTAGTATGCTTATGATCAGGCTTAGCTTGAGATCACTTGTGATCCTAGGTCCCGTGTCCGCGTCTCGGGGGTAGTCTCGGGGCATGACAGCTAAGAAAGATCTTGATCTGATTACGGTAGACTTGAAGAGGTCGGTTTCCAAAAAAGCCATTGAGGCTTTCTCCCAAGTGAGAGATGGTATCCTTCGATACCAAGGACGATTATGTAATTTAAATGTTGATGAGTTGAGATCAAATTATGACAGAAGCTCATAGTTCATGATTCACCCGGAAGCCACCAAGATGTACCATAATTTGCGGAAAGTCTATTGGTTGAATGAGATGAAGAAGGATATTGCAAAATTTGTGGCTAAATGTCTGAATTGTCAACAAGTGACAGATAAGCACCAAAAACCAAATGGTTTTTCTAAAAACATGAGTATTCCTACATGGAAATGAGAATATTTGAATATATACTTTATTACGAGTTTACCCCACACTCGTCGATAATTTGATTTGATTTTGGTCATCATGGACTAAATGATGAAATCGACTCACTTTCTTCCCATTGAGACTTTATTCTCCTCAGAAGATTATGCAAAGCTTTATAATATAGAAATGATAAGGTTGCATGGAGTGCCTTTGTCCATTATCTCTGATCGAGGTATTCAATTTTGGAAGTCATTTCATAAAGGTCTTGGCACTCAGGAGAAACTTAGCATGAAGTTTCATCCTCAGACCTATGGACAAGTAGAGTATACCATTCATACTTTGGAGGATATGTTGAGAGCTTGTGTGATTGATTTCAAGGGTAATTGAGATGGTCATTTACCTTTGATTGAGTTTGCTTATAATAATAGTGTTACACCCCCTAAACCTAGTAGGTAAAACTAGAGCCTTACAAGTGAGGTGTTGAGTTTGATGTGGGGTTTTATATTGTGAAATGGTTCCCCGAGCCTAAGTTGAGGAGTCTAGGTGTTAAACGCCAAGGTACGACTCCCCAAGGACCAAAAAAAGGGTCCTTGAGGAGGACCATAAAGCCTAACCCCCAAAGCTCCCCAAATCTGCCCAAGCTGCCAAACTAGGGCCACCTATGGATGGCACCTACAGCCAGTAGGTTGATCCACGCCCCGTAGGTGGGCGGTCATGAGTAATACCCCAAAATGAAGAGTTGCATACCCCTCCCACGGACCTGTAAGATCGGGCGTGAGTGCACCCACGGTCCGTGGGTCAAGGGGCGTGGATTGCACCTGCAATCTTCCCCAAACTCGGCCAAGGTAAGTTTAGGTTAGGTAATTTCTAATTTAATTATTTTAGTGTAGGGTCATTTTAATTTATTTTAATAGACCTATATAAGTATTTTTAAACCATTAACTAACCTATTTACTTCATATTTCCAAGACCCCAAACCATAACTAACTTTACCCCCAAAAATTCTCTCAGTAAAAACCTCCATTGGAGAGGAAAAGATAAAGGTCTAGGGCTTAAGAACTCACCACTTTCATTCAAATTCATGAAGATTCTTCAGTTAAGGTATGGCAATTTTGATTCATGGTTAACTTTTCATCCATGAAGTCCTTCAATTCTCAATTCTAAAGTTAGAAAATTCTCCAAAACTAGGGATTTCACTCTAAGTCATGAATTCTTTCCCAAAATGTTTTCAATGATTCAATTGTTTTATATTATGATTTAATTACTGATTTATGATGTTTTTATGATAAATTCTTCAAAGAATCCATGAATTTCTCTAACTCCTCATATTGGAATCTTAAAGTTGGTTATTGAATCATACACTACTAAAAAAACAGTGAATACCGACCTAAAAATTTCCGACCTCAAATGGAGGTCGGTAATTTCCGATCTCCGGAGGTCGGTATTTACAAGTAGTCGGTTTTTATTTAAAATAAAGAGGGAAAACAAAATTCCGACCTCCGGAGGTCGGAATTTTTCCCGGAAAAAATGAATTACAATAAAAATACCGACCTCATGAGGTCGGTATATTTTATATTTAATTGAGAAAATAATTCCGACATCAAGAGGTAGGTTTTTATTGTAATTCATTAAAAATTCCGACCTCAGGAGGTCGGAATTTTTTCTCAATTAAATATTTTATAATTCCGACTTCCGAATGTCGGTAGTATGTAATTAAAATACCGACCTCATGAGGTCGGAATTTTTATTTCTTCTAATTACTATTAATTAAAGTGACATCCGGAGGTCGGTATTTTTATTTCATCTAATTACTATTAATTAAAGCGACATACGGAGGTCGGTTTTTTATTTCATCAAATTACTTTTAGAAGCGACATCCGCAGGTCGGTTTGCGGAAAGCGGAAAAACCAAATTCCGACCTCTGGAGGTCGGAAATATTCTCAGAAAAAATGAATTACAATAAAAACCGACCTCTTGATGTCGGTATTAAAAAAAAATAACAATTTTATTTTTTCTCAATAGGTTTTGTGTAAAATAAATTTAAAAAAAATTTAAAATACCGACTTCCGTATGTCGGTAAAATTAAATAGTAAAAATAAATTAATATAAAATACCGACCTCATGAGGTCGGTATTTTTTATATTTAGTTGAGAAAATAATACCGACATCAAGAGGTCGGTTTTTATTGTAATTCATTAAAAATATTTCATAATACCGACTTCCGAA